>NW_026704855.1:0-27155 GCF_012432095.1 Onychostoma macrolepis
CGCGCAGAGCACAATGGATTAGCAGTTCATCGCCTCAGCCGCCTCGTCTCGCTTGAGCTTTATGACTCCACCCCTTTTTGCCAGGACACCCATAATTCTCTCTCCCAGGGTTCAGGAAAGCAACGCACACTCTTCTTTCAGTAAAGAGGAAGAGTGAATAAGCCTTCTTATGCGTGGCGCTAACCCGTTCCGTAAACACACCACGCAGACACCCGTGCCCAGAAGTAGGGTGGCCATATGTGCCATTTATAGGGGACACGTCCTGGCCAGGATTGTTATATTGCCTAAAAATCCAAAGTAGTTTGACCAATAACATGCAGATATTGTACATAATCGACCAATCGTGGTGCGTGAGAAGGTGAGAACGATCAAAGCGATGCAAATACAGGCACGCCTTTGTTCGTTCAGACAAGGAAGATGTAATCCATCAATATGTCTGTCTAAAAATGTTATCTTCCAAGAATGGAAGATAAAATCCAACACTGCTGTGCTGGTGGCCATCTCCCTGCCCTTTTACGCTCACTTCCCTAAAGAGACAGACTGCGCGTTGACGCTACGGAGCGACTCTCCCTACGTGCGCTTTTGGGGCTCACTGCTTTGCTGGTGGCCATCTGGGAGGCAGATAACGATGTGGCCGTGGCCAAGCAGTCTGACAGTGGCGTTGGATCCCAGTGAATTTTGGTCTCTGGGCCCCACGAACAAAAGGAAAGGAGAGGGGACATGTGCCGAAACCCGGGATCGAACCAGGGACCTTCAGATCTTCAGTCTAACGCTCTCCCAACTGAGCTATTTCGGCCGCAACTGCAAGCTGTTTAGCCAGCAGGGATTTCCGTGAGAGCACAAGTCACTTTGCCAGAAGAGCAGAGCTGAGCTCCCAGAGAATAAAAGAGTTGGCCCGTACGGGGATCGAACCCGCGACCTTGGCGTTATTAGCACCACGCTCTAACCAACTGAGCTAACCGGCCTGGCTTTGCCTAGCTTTCTGCCCGATTGACCAAAAACTTCCTGATTGCTCTTGACCCTAAAGAGATGAAACAGCTTCTGGACCAAGCCTCACCAGGCTCGTCCGGGATTTGAACCGGGACCTCTCGCACCCAAGGCGAGAACCACAGCCCTAGACCAACGAGCCTACCTGCGCAAGCGCCTAGCCGTGAAAAAATGAACAACTACAGCAACAACCAAAGAAGGAGCACGAACTAACATGGAAGTTATCAAACACCTCGAGACGGTGTCAAAGGCAAACGAAGGAAAGTTGGCCTCTGAATGGATTCAAAAATGGGGCTGGACTTAACATGTAGAGGATCTTAGGGAGGACAGCTGAAACGGTCAGATGTCCCGTAGACTTTAAGCCAGTGTGGGAAAAGAGGGAGAAGCTGGATGCACGACCTGAGTGATCCAAAGGCAGCCTCGTAATACAGGAGTCCGCACACATATATACTGGGGTCACAAGACCAAGAAGGGCCTTAAAAACAAAAGCACAATCTCTCGGTTAATTCTACAACTAAATGGCGCCCAGTACAAAGGTGCCAGCACAGAGGAGATGGCCTCTTTCCTGCAGCCCGTTATAATGGCTGTCGCTCTTGAGCGCCTTTTGGAGAGATGGACATCGCCCACATTGGCCAGGGAATTAGCTCAAATGGTAGGCGCTCGCTTAGCATGCGAGAGGTAGCGGGATCGATGCCCGCATTCTCCACGCTGAGTCCTGCCCTTTTCGCTCACTTCCTAAAGAGACAGACTGCGCGTTGGCCTTCTGGGCGACTCTCCCTCGTGCGCTTTTGGGGCTCACTGCTTTGCTGGTGGCCATCTGGGAGGCAGATAGCGATGTGGCCGTTGCCAAGCAGTTTGTCAGTGGGGTTGGATCCCAGTGGATTTTGGTCTCTGGGCCCCACGGACAAAAGGAAAAGAGAGGGCACATGTGCCGAAACCGGGATCGAACCAGGGACCTTCAGATCTTCAGTCTAACGCTCTCCCAACTGAGCTATTTCGGCCGCAACTGCAAGCTGTTTAGCCAGCAGGGATTTCCGTGAGAGCACCCGTCACTTTGCCAGAAGAGCAGAGCTGAGCTCCCAGAGAATAAAAGAGTTGGCCCGTACGGGGATCGAACCCGCGACCTTGGCGTTATTAGCACCACGCTCTAACCAACTGAGCTAACCGGCCTGGCTTTGCCTAGCTTTCTGCCCGATTGACCAAAAACTTCCTGATTGCTCTTGACCCTAAAGAGATGAAACAGCTTCTGGACCAAGCCTCTGGCAGGCTCGTCCGGGATTTGAACCCAGGACCTCTCGCACCCAAGGCGAGAGTCACAGCCCTAGACCAACGAGCCTACCTGCGCAAGCGCCTAGCCGTGAAAAAATGAACAACTACAGCAACAACCAAAGAAGGAGCACGAACTAACATGGAAGTTATCAAACACCTCGAGACGGTGTCAAAGGCAAACGAAGGAAAGTTGGCCTCTGAATGGATTTAAAAATGGGGCTGGACCTAACATGCAGAGGGATCTTGGGAGGACAGCTGAAGCGGTCAGATGTCCCGTAGACTTTAAGCCAGTGTGGGAAAAAGGGGAGAAGCTGGATGCACGACCTGAGTGATCCAAAGGCAGCCTCGTAATACAGGAGTCCGCACACATATATACTGGGGTCACAAGACCAAGAAGGGCCTTAAAACAAAAGCACAATCTCTCGGTTAATCCTACAACTAAATGGCGCCCAGTACAAAGGTGCCAGCACAGAGGAGAGATGGCCTCTTTCCCTGCAGCCCGTTATAATGGCTGTCGCTCTTCGAAGCCGTCTTTTGGAGAGATGGACATCGTTCAACTGCGGCCAGGGAATTAGCTCAAATGGTAGGCGCTCGCTTAGCATGCGAGAGGTAGCGGGATCGATGCCGCATTCTCCAAGCTGGTTCTTGCCCTTTTACGCTCACTTCCTAAAGAGACAGACTGCGCGTTGGCCTTCTGGGCGACTCTCCCTACGTGCGCTTTTGGGGCTCACTGCTGCCAAGAGGTTTTCGGGCCGTGTCCTGCGCAAATTGGTGGCATAACAGGTCCCACGAGATTTGAACTCGGATCGCTGGATTCAGAGTCCTGGTGATAATCATTACATCATGGAACCTTGACGGGAGCAGCCGTTGCTCACAGGGCCGCAAAGACTAAATCACTTACGGGCTAAAGAGATCGGCGAGGATGGGATTCGAACCCGCGTGCAGAGCACAATGGATTAGCAGTCCATCGCCTTAACCACTCGGCCACCTCGTCGCCTTCTGACCTGCCCGACCGGAAGCTGGACTGTGTCGTTTTTCTGCAGCTCCTTTCAATGGGGCGGCGTAAAGCTGACCCTTAGTGTGCCGTGAGAGGTCGGGTAGTGCAGTGTCAATCATTTGGCAGTAGCACTGTCCCCTTTCAAGCGCTCAAGCAGGGGTGGGGAGCGTTGATCCTGGAGGCCACTCTCCTGCAGAGTTTAGCTCAACCCTGAGAAAAACTGGATAGAAAACACCTAACTGCATCCTGAAGACCTTGATTTAGCTGGTTCAGGTGTGTTTGATTAGGGTTGGACCTAAACTCTGCAGAGACAACGGCCCTCCAGGATCAACGTTTCCCACCCCTGCGCTAAACATCAACCAGCGAGGATGGGATTCGAACCCACGCGTGCAGAGCACAATGGATTAGCAGTCCATCGCCTTAACCACTCGGCCACCTCGTCACGCGCTGGCCTGCCAGACGGAAGCTGGACTGTGTCGTCTTCTCTGCAGCTCCTTTCAATGGGGCGGCGTAAAGCTGACCCTTAGTGTGCCGTGAGAGGCCAGGTAGTGCAGTGTCAATCATTTGGCAGTAGCACTGTCCCCTTTCAAGCGCTCAAGCAGGGGTGGGGGCGTTGATCCTGGAGGCCACTCTCCTGCAGAGTTTAGCTCCAACCCTGAGAAAAACTGGATAGAAAACACCTAACTGCATCCTGAAGACCTTGATTTAGCTGGTTCAGGTGTGTTTGATTAGGGTTGGACCTAAACTCTGCAGAGACAACGGCCCTCCAGGATCAACGTTTCCCACCCCTGCGCTAAAGGCATCAACCAACGAGGATGGGATCTGAACCCACGCGCGCAGAGCACAATGGATTAGCAGTTCATCGCCTCAGCCGCCTCGTCTCGCTTCAGCTTTATGACTCCGCCCCTTTTTTGCCAGGACACCCATAATTCTCTCTCCCCAGGGTTCAGGAAAGCAACGCACGCTCTTCTTTGAGTAAAGAGAGAAGAGTGATTAAGCCTTCTTGTACGTGACGCTAACCCGTTCCGTAAACACGCCACGCAGACACCCGTGCCCAAGTAGGGTGGCCATATGTGCCATTATAGGGGACACGTCCTGGCCAGGATTGTTATATTGCCTAAAACATCCAAGGTAGTTTGACCGATAACACGCAGGTATTGTACATAATCGACCAATCGTGGTGCGTGAGAAGGTGAGAACGATCAAAGCGATGCAAAGACACGCACGCACGCCTTTGTTCGTTCGTTCGACTTGAAGCTGCGCACCGATCATTGTATGACACCAAAGAACCGCGAGAGCGATTTGAAAGCATAAGGAGCCGTCTGCTCTGCTCTCGTGAAATAATGTTATACAACGATCGCTCTGCAGAGTGCAAACAGCCAAAACCTGGATATTTTAGGAAATACAGAAATCCTGGCAAGGGTGCATCCCCCAAAAATGGCCCGTATGGTCAGCCAAGCCAGAAGGCTGATTGCAGGGCAGTTTGAAGCTTGTTACCACCATGTCGGTTCACGTCCGCATAGGTGCACGGGAGAGGTCGCGACTCTCCCTGGCATTCTTTCGCAGAGGCAATATCGTAGCCTATGAGGTTCATCCGAGGCGTGATCATTGCTGGTTGAAAACTTTACCCAATACCCGCCGGGATGACTTGAAATACAGTCAGCCTTTGGCAATTTTTGCCGGTCTCTCTGGAGGCTTAACATCTGGTTAAGAAAGTCAGGCCTGCTTCTGTTTCTTTCACGTGCGTGTTTTTGGTTCTCGTTTGGTAGGCGTCTGCGGCAAGACTCGTTCTCAGGCACAAGGATGAGTTTTTTTTCTCCAGCTAGATGTGTACTAAAAGAGGTTTTGCAGATGCAGGCAGCAGACCTGCCTGTCCGCTGGTCTCTCTGTGACGTGACCTAAGCGACTCTCCCTACGTGCGCTTTAGGGGCTCACTGCTTTGCTGGTGGCCATCTGGGAGGCAGATAGCGATGTGGCCGTTGCCAAGCAGTTTGTCAGTGGGGTTGGATCCCAGTGGATTTTGGTCTCTGGGCCCCACGGACAAAAGGAAAAGAGAGGGCACATGTGCCGAAACCCGGGATCGAACCAGGGACCTTCAGATCTTCAGTCTAACGCTCTCCCAACTGAGCTATTTCGGCCGCAACTGCAAGCTGTTTAGCCAGCAGGGATTTCCGTGAGAGCACCCGTCACTTTGCCAGAAGAGCAGAGCTGAGCTCCCAGAGAATAAAAGAGTTGGCCCGTACGGGGATCGAACCCGCGACCTTGGCGTTATTAGCACCACGCTCTAACCAACTGAGCTAACCGGCCTGGCTTTGCCTAGCTTTCTGCCCGATTGACCAAAAACTTCCTGATTGCTCTTGACCCTAAAGAGATGAAACAGCTTCTGGACCAAGCCTCTGGCAGGCTCGTCCGGGATTTGAACCCAGGACCTCTCGCACCCAAGGCGAGAGTCACAGCCCTAGACCAACGAGCCTACCTGCGCAAGCGCCTAGCCGTGAAAAAATGAACAACTACAGCAACAACCAAAGAAGGAGCACGAACTAACATGGAAGTTATCAAACACCTCGAGACGGTGTCAAAGGCAAACGAAGGAAAGTTGGCCTCTGAATGGATTTAAAAATGGGGCTGGACCTAACATGCAGAGGGATCTTGGGGAGGACAGCTGAAACGGTCAGATGTCCCGTAGACTTTAAGCCAGTGTGGGAAAAGAGGGAGAAGCTGGATGCACGACCTGAGTGATCCAAAGGCAGCCTCGTAATACAGGAGTCCGCACACATATATACTGGGGTCACAAGACCAAGAAGGGCCTTAAAACAAAAGCACAATCTCTCGGTTAATCCTACAACTAAATGGCGCCCAGTACAAAGGTGCCAGCACAGAGGAGATGGCCTCTTTCCCTGCAGCCCGTTATAATGGCTGTCGCTCTTCGAAGCCGTCTTTTGGAGAGATGGACATCGTTCAACTGCGGCCAGGGGAATTAGCTCAAATGGTAGAGCGCTCGCTTAGCATGCGAGAGGTAGCGGGATCGATGCCCGCATTCTCCAAGCTGGTTCTTGCCCTTTTACGCTCACTTCCCTAAAGAGACAGACTGCGCGTTGGCCTTCTGAGCGACTCTCCCTCGTGCGCTTTTGGGGCTCACTGCTGCCAAGAGGTTTTCGGGACGTGCCCTGTGCAAATTGGTGGCATAACAGGTCCCACCGAGATTTGAACTCGGATCGCTGGATTCAGAGTCCTGAGTGATAATCATTACATCATGGAACCTTGACGGGAGCAGCCGTTGCTCACAGGGCCGCAAAGACTAAATCACTTACGGGCTAAAGAGATCGACGAGGATGGGATTCGAACCCACGCGTGCAGAGCACAATGGATTAGCAGTCCATCGCCTTAACCACTCGGCCACCTCGTCGCCTTCTGACCTGCCCGACCGGAAGCTGGACTGTGTCGTTTTTCTGCAGCTCCTTTCAATGGGGCGGCGTAAAGCTGACCCTTAGTGTGCCGTGAGAGGCCAGGTAGGTACAGTGTCAATCATTTGGCAGTAGCACTGTCCCTTTCAAGCGCTCAAGCAGGGGTGGGGGCGTTGATCCTGGAGGCCACTCTCCTGCAGAGTTTAGCTCAACCCTGAGAAAAACTGGATAGAAAACACCTAACTGCATCCTGAAGACCTTGATTTAGCTGGTTCAGGTGTGTTTGATTAGGGTTGGACCTAAACTCTGCAGAGACAACGGCCCTCCAGGATCAACGTTTCCCACCTAAACATCAACCAGCGAGGATGGGATTCGAACCCACGCGTGCAGAGCACAATGGATTAGCAGTTCATCGCCTCAGCCGCCTCGTCTCGCTTCAGCTTTATGACTCCGCCCCTTTTTGCCAGGACACCCATAATTCTCTCTCCCAGGGTTCAGGAAAGCAACGCACGCTCTTCTTTGAGTAAAGAGAAGAGTGATTAAGCCTTCTTATGCGTGGCGCTAACCTGTTCCGTAAACACACCACGCAGACACCCGTGCCCAGAAGTAGGGTGGCCATATGTGCCATTATAGGGGACACGTCCTGGCCAGGATTGTTATATTGCCTAAAAATCCAAAGTAGTTTGACCAATAACATGCAGATATTGTACATAATCGACCAATCGTGGTGCGTGAGAAGGTGAGAACGATCAAAGCGATGCAAATACAGGCACGCCTTTGTTCGTTCAGACAAGGAAGATGTAATCCATCAATATGTCTGTCTAAAAATGTTATCTTCCAAGAATGGAAGATAAAATCCAACACTGCTGTGCTGGTGGCCATCTCCCTGCCCTTTTACGCTCACTTCCTAAAGAGACAGACTGCGCGTTGGCCTTCTGAGCGACTCTCCCTCGTGCGCTTTTGGGGCTCACTGCTGCCAAGAGGTTTTCGGGCCGTGTCCTGCGCAAATTGGTGGCATAACAGGTCCCACGAGATTTGAACTCGGATCGCTGGATTCAGAGTCCTGAGTGATAGTCATTACATCTTTGGAACCTTGACAGGAGCAGGCGTTGCCGCAAAGACTAAATCACTTACAGGCTCAAGAGATCGACAAGGATGGGATTCGAACCCACGCGTGCAGAGCACAATGGATTAGCAGTCCATCGCCTTAACCACTCGGCCACCTCGTCACGCTGGCCTGCCAGACCGGAAGCTGGACTGTGTCGTTTTTCTGCAGCTCCTTTCAATGGGGCGGCGTAAAGCTGACCCTTAGTGTGCCGTGAGAGGCCAGGTAGGTACAGTGTCAATCATTTGGCAGTAGCACGGCCCCTTTCAAGCGCTCAAGCAGGGGTGGGGAGCGTTGATCCTGGAGGCCACTCTCCTGCAGAGTTTAGCTCAACCCTGAGAAAAACTGGATAGAAAACACCTAACTGCATCCTGAAGACCTTGATTTAGCTGGTTCAGGTGTGTTTGATTAGGGTTGGACCTAAACTCTGCAGAGACAACGGCCCTCCAGGATCAACGTTTCCCACCCCTGCGCTAAACATCAACCAGCGAGGATGGGATTCGAACCCGCGTGCAGAGCACAATGGATTAACAGTCCATCGCCTTAACCACTCGGCCACCTCGTCACGCTGGCCTGCCAGACGGAAGCTGGACTGTGTCGTTTTTCTGCAGCTCCTTTCAATGGGGCGGCGTAAAGCTGACCCTTAGTGTGCCGTGAGAGGCCAGGTAGGTACAGTGTCAATCATTTGGCAGTAGCACTGTCCCTTTCAAGCGCTCAAGCAGGGGTGGGGGCGTTGATCCTGGAGGCCACTCTCCTGCAGTGTTTAGCTCCAACCCTGAGAAAAACTGGATAGAAAACACCTAACTGCATCCTGAAGACCTTGATTTAGCTGGTTCAGGTGTGTTTGATTAGGGTTGGACCTAAACTCTGCAGAGACAACGGCCCTCCAGGATCAACGTTTCCCACCCCTGCGCTAAAGGCATCAACCAACGAGGATGGGATCCGAACCCACGCGTGCAGAGCACAATGGATTAGCAGTTCATCGCCTCAGCCGCCTCGTCTCGCTTCAGCTTTATGACTCCGCCCCTTTTTTGCCAGGACACCCATAATTCTCTCTCCCCAGGGTTCAGGAAAGCAACGCACGCTCTTCTTTGAGTAAAGAGAGAAGAGTGATTAAGCCTTCTTATGCGTGGCGCTAACCCGTTCCGTAAACACGCCACGCAGACACCCGTGCCCAGAAGTAGGGTGGCCATATGTGCCATTTATACGGGGACGCGTCCTGGCCAGGATTGTTATATTGCCTAAAACATCCAAGGTAGTTTGACCGATAACACGCAGGTATTGTACATAATCGACCAATCGTGGTGCGTGAGAAGGTGAGAAGGATCAAAGCGATGCAAATACAGGCACGCCTTTGTTCGTTCAGACAAGGAAGATGTAATCCATCAATATGTCTGTCTAAAAATGTTATCTTCCAAGAATGGAAGATAAAATCCAACACTGCTGTGCTGGTGGCCATCTCCCTGCCCTTTTACGCTCACTTCCCTAAAGAGACAGACTGCGCGTTGACGCTACGGAGCGACTCTCCCTACGTGCGCTTTTGGGGCTCACTGCTTTGCTGGTGGCCATCTGGGAGGCAGATAACGATGTGGCCGTTGCCAAGCAGTTTGTCAGTGGCGTTGGATCCCAGTGAATTTTGGTCTCTGGGCCCCACGAACAAAAGGAAAGGAGAGGGGACATGTGCCGAAACCCGGGATCGAACCAGGGACCTTTAGATCTTCAGTCTAACGCTCTCCCAACTGAGCTATTTCGGCCGCAACTGCAAGCTGTTTAGCCAGCAGGGATTTCCGTGAGAGCACCCGTCACTTTGCCAGAAGAGCAGAGCTGAGCACCCAGAGAATAAAAGAGCTTGGCCCGTACGGGGATCGAACCCGCGACCTTGGCGTTATTAGCACCACGCTCTAACCAACTGAGCTAACCGGCCTGGCTTTGCCCAGCTTTCTGCCCGATTGACCAGAAACTTCCTGATTGCTCTTGACCCTAAAGAGATAAAACAGCTTCTGGACCAAGCCTCACCAGGCTCGTCCGGGATTTGAACCCAGGACCTCTCGCACCCAAGGCGAGAGTCACAGCCCTAGACCAGCGAGCCTAGCTGCATGGCGCCCAGCCGAGAAAAAAAGAACAACTACAGCAACAACCAAAGAAGGAACACGAACTAACATGGAAGGAATCGAACACCTCGAGACGGTGTCAAAGGCAAGCGAAGGAAAGTTGGCCTCTGAATGGATTCAAAAATGGGGCTGGACCTAACATGCAGAGGGATCTTGGGAGGACAGCTGAAGCGGTCAGATGTCCCGTAGACTTTAAGCCAGTGTGGGAAAAGAGGGAGAAGCTGGATGCACGAACTGAGTGATCCAAAGGCAGCCTCGTAATACAGGAATCCAGACACATATATACTGGGGTCACAAGACCAAGAAGGGCCTTAAAAACAAAAGCACAATCTCTCGGTTAATTCTACAACTAAATGGCGGCCACTACAAAGGTGCCAGCACAGAGGAGATGGCCTCTTTCCCTCAAGCCCGTCATAATGGCTGTCGCTCTTGAAGCCGTCTTTTGGAGAGATGGACATCGCCCACATTGGCCAGGGAATTAGCTCAAATGGTAGGCGCTCGCTTAGCATGCGAGAGGTAGCGGGATCGATGCCGCATTCTCCAAGCTGGTTCTTGCCCTTTTCGCTCACTTCCTAAAGAGACAGACTGCGGCGTTGGCCTTCTGAGCGACTCTCCCTCGTGCGCTTTTGGGGCTCACTGCTTTGCTGGTGGCCATCTGGGAGGCAGATAGCGATGTGGCCGTTGCCAAGCAGTTTGTCAGTGGGGTTGGATCCCAGTGGATTTTGGTCTCTGGGCCCCACGAACAAAAGGAAAGGAGAGGGACATGTGCGAAACCGGGATCGAACCAGGGACCTTTAGATCTTCAGTCTAACGCTCTCCCAACTGAGCTATTTCGGCCGCAACTGCAAGCTGTTTAGCCAGCAGGCATTTCCGTGAGACCACCCGTCACTTTGCCAGAAGAGCAGAGCTGAGCTCCCAGAGAATAAAGAGTTGGCCCGTGCGGGGATCGAACCCGCGACCTTGGCGTTATTAGCACCACGCTCTAACCAACTGAGCTAACCGGCCTGGCTTTGCCTAGCTTTCTGCCGATTGACCAAAAACTTCCTGATTGCTCTTGACCTAAAGAGATGAAACAGCTTCTGGACCAAGCCTCACCACGGGCTCGTCCGGGATTTGAACCGGGACCTCTCGCACCCAAGGCGAGAGTCACAGCCCTAGACCAACGAGCCTAGCTGCATGGCGCCCAGCCGAGAAAAAAAGAACAACTACAGCAACAACCAAAGAAGGAGCACGAACTAACATGGAAGGAATCGAACACCTCGAGACGGTGTCAAAGGCAAACGAAGGAAAGTTGGCCTCTGAATGGATTCAAAAATGGGGCTGGACCTAACATGCAGAGGGATCTTGGGAGGACAGCTGAAGCGGTCAGATGTCCCGTAGACTTTAAGCCAGTGTGGGAAAAAGGGGAGAAGCTGGATGCACGACCTGAGTGATCCAAAGGCAGCCTCGTAATACAGGAATCCAGACACATATATACTGGGGTCACAAGACCAAGAAGGGCCTTAAAAACAAAAGCACAATCTCTCGGTTAATTCTACAACTAAATGGCGCCCAGTACAAAGGTGCCAGCACAGAGGAGAGATGGCCTCTTTCCTGCAGCCCGTTATAATGGCTGTCGCTCTTGAAGGCGCCTTTTGGAGAGATGGACATCGCCCCACATTGGCCAGGGGAATTCGCTCAAATGGTAGAGCGCTCGCTTAGCATGCGAGAGGTAGCGGGATCGATGCCCGCATTCTCCACGCTGAGTCCTGCCCTTTTACGCTCACTTCCTAAAGAGAAAGACTGCGGCGTTGGCCTTCTGAGCGACTCTCCCTCGTGCGCTTTTGGGGCTCACTGCTTTGCTGGTGGCCATCTGGGAGGCAGATAACGATGTGGCCGTGGCCAAGCAGTCTGACAGTGGCGTTGGATCCCAGTGAATTTTGGTCTCTGGGCCCCACGAACAAAAGGAAAGGAGAGGGGACATGTGCCGAAACCCGGGATCGAACCAGGGACCTTCAGATCTTCAGTCTAACGCTCTCCCAACTGAGCTATTTCGGCCACGCCTGCAAGCCGTTTAGCCAGCAGGGATTTCCGTGAGAGCACCCGTCACTTTGCCAGAAGAGCAGAGCTGAGCACCCAGAGAATAAAGAGTTGGCCCGTGCGGGGATCGAACCCGCGACCTTGGCGTTATTAGCACCACGCTCTAACCAACTGAGCTAACCGGCCTGGCTTTGCCTAGCTTTCTGCCGATTGACCAGAAACTTCCTGATTGCTCTTGACCTAAAGAGATGAAACAGCTTCTGGACCAAGCCTCACCAGGCTCGTCCGGGATTTGAACCGGGACCTCTCGCACCCAAGGCGAGAGTCACAGCCCTAGACCAACGAGCCTAGCTGCATAGCGCCCAGCCGAGAAAAAAAGAACAACTACAGCAACAACCAAAGAAGGAGCACGAACTAACATGGAAGGAATCGAACACCTCGAGACGGTGTCAAAGGCAAGCGAAGGAAAGTTGGCCTCTGAATGGATTCAAAAATGGGGCTGGACTTAACATGTAGAGGATCTTAGGGAGGACAGCTGAAACGGTCAGATGTCCCGTAGACTTTAAGCCAGTGTGGGAAAAGAGGGAGAAGCTGGATGCACGACCTGAGTGATCCAAAGGCAGCCTCGTAATACAGGAGTCCGCACACATATATACTGGGGTCACAAGACCAAGAAGGGCCTTAAAAACAAAAGCACAATCTCTCGGTTAATCCTACAACTAAATGGCGGCCACTACAAAGGTGCCAGCACAGAGGAGATGGCCTCTTTCCCTCAAGCCCGTCATAATGGCTGTCGCTCTTGAGCGCCTTTTGGAGAGATGGACATCGCCCCACATTGGCCAGGGGAATTAGCTCAAATGGTAGAGCGCTCGCTTAGCATGCGAGAGGTAGCGGGATCGATGCCCGCATTCTCCACGCTGAGTCCTGCCCTTTTACGCTCACTTCCTAAAGAGACAGACTGCGCGTTGGCCTTCTGAGCGACTCTCCCTACGTGCGCTTTTGGGGCTCACTGCTGCCAAGAGGTTTTTCGGGCCGTGTCCTGCGCAAATTGGTGGCATAACAGGTCCCATCGAAGATTTGAAGTCGGATCGCTGGATTCAGAGTCCTGAGTGATAGTCATTACATCTTTGGAACCTTGACAGGAGCAGACGTTGCCGCAAAGACTAAATCACTTACAGGCTCAAGAGATCGACAAGGATGGGATTCGAACCCACGCGTGCAGAGCACAATGGATTAGCAGTCCATCGCCTTAACCACTCGGCCACCTCGTCACGCTGGCCTGCCAGACGGAAGCTGGACTGTGTCGTTTTTCTGCAGCTCCTTTCAATAGGGCGGCGTAAAGCTGACCCTTAGTGTGCCGTGAGAGGCCAGGTAGTGCAGTGTCAATCATTTGGCAGTAGCACGGCCCCTTTCAAGCGCTCAAGCAGGGGTGGGGAGCGTTGATCCTGGAGGGCCACTCTCCTGCAGAGTTTAGCTCAACCCTGAGAAAAACTGGATAGAAAACACCTAACTGCATCCTGAAGACCTTGATTTAGCTGGTTCAGGTGTGTTTGATTAGGGTTGGACCTAAACTCTGCAGAGACAACGGCCCTCCAGGATCAACGTTTCCACCTAAACATCAACCAGCGAGGATGGGATCCGAACCCAGCGTGCAGAGCACAATGGATTAGCAGTCCATCGCCTTAACCACTCGGCCACCTCGTCGCCTTCTGACCTGCCCGACCGGAAGCTGGACTGTGTCGTCTTCTCTGCAGCTCCTTTCAATGGGGCGGCGTAAAGCTGACCCTTAGTGTGCCGTGAGAGGCCAGGTAGTGCAGTGTCAATCATTTGGCAGTAGCACTGTCCCCTTTCAAGCGCTCAAGCAGGGGTGGGGAGCGTTGATCCTGGAGGCCACTCTCCTGCAGTGTTTAGCTCAACCCTGAGAAAAACTGGATAAAAAACCTAACTGCATCCTGAAGACCTTGATTTAGCTGGTTCAGGTGTGTTTGATTAGGGTTGGACCTAAACTCTGCAGAGACAACGGCCCTCCAGGATCAACGTTTCCCACCCCTGCGCTTAAGGCATCAACCAACGAGGATGGGATCCGAACCCACGCGTGCAGAGCACAATGGATTAGCAGTTCATCGCCTCAGCCGCCTCGTCTCGCTTGAGCTTTATGACTCCACCCCTTTTTGCCAGGACACCCATATTTCTCTCTCCCAGGGTTCAGGAAAGCAACGCACGCTCTTCTTTGAGTAAAGAGAAGAGTGATTAAGCCTTCTTATGCGTGGCGCTAACCTGTTCCGTAAACACGCCACGCAGACACCCGTGCCCAAGTAGGGTGGCCATATGTGCCATTATAGGGGACACGTCCTGGCCAGGATTGTTATATTGCCTAAAACATCCAAGGTAGTTTGACCGATAACACGCAGGTATTGTACATAATCGACCAATCGTGGTGCGTGAGAAGGTGAGAAGGATCAAAGCGATGCAAATACAGGCACGCCTTTGTTCGTTCAGACAAGGAAGATGTAATCCATCAATATGTCTGTCTAAAAATGTTATCTTCAAGAATGGAAGATAAAATCCAACACTGCTGTGCTGGTGGCCATCTGGGAGGCAGATAACGATGTGGCCGTGGCCAAGCAGTCTGACAGTGGCGTTGGATCCCAGTGAATTTTGGTCTCTGGGCCCCACGGACAAAAGGAAAAGAGAGGGCACATGTGCGAAACCGGGATCGAACCAGGGACCTTTAGATCTTCAGTCTAACGCTCTCCCAACTGAGCTATTTCGGCCACGCCTGCAAGCCGTTTAGCCAGCAGGGATTTCCGTGAGAGCACCCGTCACTTTGCCAGAAGAGCAGAGCTGAGCTCCCAGAGAATAAAGAGCTTGGCCCGTACGGGGATCGAACCCGCGACCTTGGCGTTATTAGCACCACGCTCTAACCAACTGAGCTAACCGGCCTGGCTTTGCCCAGCTTTCTGCCCGATTGACCAGAAACTTCCTGATTGCTCTTGACCTAAAGAGATAAAACAGCTTCTGGACCAAGCCTCACCACGGGCTCGTCCGGGATTTGAACCGGGACCTCTCGCACCCAAGGCGAGAACCACAGCCCTAGACCAGCGAGCCTAGCTGCATAGCGCCCAGCCGAGAAAAAAAGAACAACTACAGCAACAACCAAAGAAGGAACACGAACTAACATGGAAGGAATCGAACACCTCGAGACAGTGTCAAAGGCAAACGAAGGAAAGTTGGCCTCTGAATGGATTCAAAAATGGGGCTGGACTTAACATGTAGAGGGATCTTAGGGAGGACAGCTGAAGCGGTCAGATGTCCCGTAGACTTTAAGCCAGTGTGGGAAAAGAGGGAGAAGCTGGATGCACGAACTGAGTGATCCAAAGGCAGCCTCGTAATACAGGAATCCAGACACATATATACTGGGGTCACAAGACCAAGAAGGGCCTTAAAACCAAAAGCACAATCTCTCGGTTAATTCTACAACTAAATGGCGCCCAGTACAAAGGTGCCAGCACAGAGGAGATGGCCTCTTTCCTGCAGCCCGTTATAATGGCTGTCGCTCTTGAAGCCGTCTTTTGGAGAGATGGACATCGCCCACATTGGCCAGGGAATTAGCTCAAATGGTAGGCGCTCGCTTAGCATGCGAGAGGTCGCGACTCTCCCTGGCATTCTTCGCAGAGGCAATATCGTAGCCTATGAGGTTCATCCGGCGTGATCATTGCTGGTTGAAAACTTTACCCAATACCCGCCGGGATGACTTGAAATACAGTCAGCCTTTGGCAATTTTGCGGTCTCTCTGGAGGCTTAACATCTGGTTAAGAAAGTCAGGCCTGCTTCTGTTTCTTTCACGTGCGTGTTTTTGGTTCTCGTTTGGTAGGCGTCTGCGGCAAGACTCGTTCTCAGGCACAAGGATGAGTTTTTTTTCTCCAGCTAGATGTGTACTAAAAGAGGTTTTGCAGATGCAGGCAGCAGACCTGCCTGTCCGCTGGTCTCTCTGTGACGTGACCTGGCGGCCTTCTGAGCGACTCTCCCTCGTGCGCTTTTGGGGCTCACTGCTTTGCTGGTGGCCATCTGGGAGGCAGATAGCGATGTGGCCGTTGCCAAGCAGTTTGTCAGTGGGGTTGGATCCCAGTGGATTTTGGTCTCTGGGCCCCACGGACAAAAGGAAAAGAGAGGGCACATGTGCCGAAACCGGGATCGAACCAGGGACCTTCAGATCTTCAGTCTAACGCTCTCCCAACTGAGCTATTTCGGCCGCAACTGCAAGCTGTTTAGCCAGCAGGGATTTCCGTGAGAGCACCCGTCACTTTGCCAGAAGAGCAGAGCTGAGCTCCCAGAGAATAAAAGAGTTGGCCCGTACGGGGATCGAACCCGCGACCTTGGCGTTATTAGCACCACGCTCTAACCAACTGAGCTAACCGGCCTGGCTTTGCCTAGCTTTCTGCCGATTGACCAAAAACTTCCTGATTGCTCTTGACCTAAAGAGATGAAACAGCTTCTGGACCAAGCCTCTGGCAGGCTCGTCCGGGATTTGAACCCAGGACCTCTCGCACCCAAGGCGAGAGTCACAGCCCTAGACCAGCGAGCCTAGCTGCATAGCGCCCAGCCGAGAAAAAAAGAACAACTACAGCAACAACCAAAGAAGGAGCACGAACTAACATGGAAGTTATCAAACACCTCGAGGCGGTGTCAAAGGCAAGCGAAGGAAAGTTGGCCTCTGAATGGATTTAAAAATGGGGCTGGACCTAACATGCAGAGGGATCTTGGGAGGACAGCTGAAGCGGTCAGATGTCCCGTAGACTTTAAGCCAGTGTGGGAAAAGAGGGAGAAGCTGGATGCACGACCTGAGTGATCCAAAGGCAGCCTCGTAATACAGGAGTCCGCACACATATATACTGGGGTCACAAGACCAAGAAGGGCCTTAAAAACAAAAGCACAATCTCTCGGTTAATCCTACAACTAAATGGCGCCCAGTACAAAGGTGCCAGCACAGAGGAGAGATGGCCTCTTTCCCTGCAGCCCGTTATAATGGCTGTCGCTCTTCGAAGCCGTCTTTTGGAGAGATGGACATCGTTCAACTGCGGCCAGGGGAATTAGCTCAAATGGTAGAGCGCTCGCTTAGCATGCGAGAGGTAGCGGGATCGATGCCCGCATTCTCCAAGCTGGTTCTTGCCCTTTTACGCTCACTTCCCTAAAGAGACAGACTGCGCGTTGGCCTTCTGAGCGACTCTCCCTACGTGCGCTTTTGGGGCTCACTGCTGCCAAGAGGTTTTCGGGCCGTGTCCTGCGCAAATTGGTGGCATAACAGGTCCCACCGAGATTTGAACTCGGATCGCTGGATTCAGAGTCCTGAGTGATAATCATTACATCATGGAACCTTGACGGGAGCAGCCGTTGCTCACAGGGCCGCAAAGACTAAATCACTTACGGGCTAAAGAGATCGACGAGGATGGGATTCGAACCCGCGTGCAGAGCACAATGGATTAGCAGTCCATCGCCTTAACCACTCGGCCACCTCGTCGCCTTCTGACCTGCCCGACCGGAAGCTGGACTGTGTCGTTTTTCTGCAGCTCCTTTCAATGGGGCGGCGTAAAGCTGACCCTTAGTGTGCCGTGAGAGGCCAGGTAGGTACAGTGTCAATCATTTGGCAGTAGCACTGTCCCTTTCAAGCGCTCAAGCAGGGGTGGGGAGCGTTGATCCTGGAGGCCACTCTCCTGCAGAGTTTAGCTCAACCCTGAGAAAAACTGGATAGAAAACACCTAACTGCATCCTGAAGACCTTGATTTAGCTGGTTCAGGTGTGTTTGATTAGGGTTGGACCTAAACTCTGCAGAGACAACGGCCCTCCAGGATCAACGTTTCCCACCCCTGCGCTAAACATCAACCAGCGAGGATGGGATCCGAACCCAGCGTGCAGAGCACAATGGATTAGCAGTTCATCGCCTCAGCCGCCTCGTCTCGCTTCAGCTTTATGACTCCGCCCCTTTTTTGCCAGGACACCCATAATTCTCTCTCCCCAGGGTTCAGGAAAGCAACGCACGCTCTTCTTTGAGTAAAGAGAGAAGAGTGATTAAGCCTTCTTGTACGTGACGCTAACCTGTTCCGTAAACACACCACGCAGACACCCGTGCCCAGAAGTAGGGTGGCCATATGTGCCATTTATAGGGGACACGTCCTGGCCAGGATTGTTATATTGCCTAAAAAATCCAAAGTAGTTTGACCAATAACATGCAGATATTGTACATAATCGACCAATCGTGGTGCGTGAGAAGGTGAGAACGATCAAAGCGATGCAAATACAGGCACGCCTTTGTTCGTTCGTTCGACTTGAAGCTGCGCACCGATCATTGTATGACACCAAAGAACCGCGAGAGCGATTTGAAAGCATAAGGAGCCGTCTGCTCTGCTCTCGTGAAATAATGTTATACAACGATCGCTCTGCAGAGTGCAAACAGCCAAAACCTGGATATTTTAGGAAATACAGAAATCCTGGCAAGGGTGCATCCCCCAAAAATGGCCCGTATGGTCAGCCAAGCCAGAAGGCTGATTGCAGGGCAGTTTGAAGCTTGTTACCACCATGTCGGTTCACGTCCGCATAGGTGCACGGGAGAGGTCGCGACTCTCCTGGCATTCTTCGCAGAGGCAATATCGTAGCCTATGAGGTTCATCCGGCGTGATCATTGCTGGTTGAAAACTTTACCCAATACCCGCCGGGATGACTTGAAATACAGTCAGCCTTTGGCAATTTTGCGGTCTCTCTGGAGGCTTAACATCTGGTTAAGAAAGTCAGGCCTGCTTCTGTTTCTTTCACGTGCGTGTTTTTGGTTCTCGTTTGGTAGGCGTCTGCGGCAAGACTCGTTCTCAGGCACAAGGATGAGTTTTTTTTCTCCAGCTAGATGTGTACTAAAAGAGGTTTTGCAGATGCAGGCAGCAGACCTGCCTGTCCGCTGGTCTCTCTGTGACGTGACCTGGCGGCCTTCTGAGCGACTCTCCCTCGTGCGCTTTTGGGGCTCACTGCTTTGCTGGTGGCCATCTGGGAGGCAGATAGCGATGTGGCCGTTGCCAAGCAGTTTGTCAGTGGGGTTGGATCCCAGTGGATTTTGGTCTCTGGGCCCCACGGACAAAAGGAAAAGAGAGGGCACATGTGCCGAAACCCGGGATCGAACCAGGGACCTTCAGATCTTCAGTCTAACGCTCTCCCAACTGAGCTATTTCGGCCGCAACTGCAAGCTGTTTAGCCAGCAGGGATTTCCGTGAGAGCACCCGTCACTTTGCCAGAAGAGCAGAGCTGAGCTCCCAGAGAATAAAAGAGTTGGCCCGTACGGGGATCGAACCCGCGACCTTGGCGTTATTAGCACCACGCTCTAACCAACTGAGCTAACCGGCCTGGCTTTGCCCAGCTTTCTGCCGATTGACCAGAAACTTCCTGATTGCTCTTGACCTAAAGAGATAAAACAGCTTCTGGACCAAGCCTCACCACGGGCTCGTCCGGGATTTGAACCGGGACCTCTCGCACCCAAGGCGAGAACCACAGCCCTAGACCAACGAGCCTAGCTGCATGGCGCCCAGCCGAGAAAAAAAGAACAACTACAGCAACAACCAAAGAAGGAACACGAACTAACATGGAAGTTATCAAACACCTCGAGGCGGTGTCAAAGGCAAACGAAGGAAAGTTGGCCTCTGAATGGATTCAAAAATGGGGCTGGACCTAACATGCAGAGGGATCTTGGGAGGACAGCTGAAGCGGTCAGATGTCCCGTAGACTTTAAGCCAGTGTGGGAAAAAGGGGAGAAGCTGGATGCACGAACTGAGTGATCCAAAGGCAGCCTACGTAATACAGGAGTCCGCACACATATATACTGGGGTCACAAGACCAAGAAGGGCCTTAAAAACAAAAGCACAATCTCTCGGTTAATTCTACAACTAAATGGCGGCCACTACAAAGGTGCCAGCACAGAGGAGAGATGGCCTCTTTCCTGCAGCCCGTTATAATGGCTGTCGCTCTTGAAGGCGCCTTTTGGAGAGATGGACATCGCCCCACATTGGCCAGGGGAATTAGCTCAAATGGTAGAGCGCTCGCTTAGCATGCGAGAGGTAGCGGGATCGATGCCCGCATTCTCCACGCTGAGTCCTGCCCTTTTACGCTCACTTCCCTAAAGAGAAAGACTGCGGCGTTGGCCTTCTGAGCGACTCTCCCTCGTGCGCTTTTGGGGCTCACTGCTGCCAAGAGGTTTTCGGGCCGTGTCCTGCGCAAATTGGTGGCATAACAGGTCCCACGAGATTTGAACTCGGATCGCTGGATTCAGAGTCCTGAGTGATAGTCATTACATCTTTGGAACCTTGACAGGAGCAGACGTTGCCGCAAAGACTAAATCACTTACAGGCTCAAGAGATCGACAAGGATGGGATTCGAACCCACGCGTGCAGAGCACAATGGATTAGCAGTCCATCGCCTTAACCACTCGGCCACCTCGTCACGCTGGCCTGCCAGACCGGAAGCTGGACTGTGTCGTCTTCTCTGCAGCTCCTTTCAATGGGGCGGCGTAAAGCTGACCCTTAGTGTGCCGTGAGAGGCCAGGTAGTGCAGTGTCAATCATTTGGCAGTAGCACGGCCCCTTTCAAGCGCTCAAGCAGGGGTGGGGGCGTTGATCCTGGAGGGCCACTCTCCTGCAGAGTTTAGCTCAACCCTGAGAAAAACTGGATAGAAAACACCTAACTGCATCCTGAAGACCTTGATTTAGCTGGTTCAGGTGTGTTTGATTAGGGTTGGAGCTAAAGTCTGCAGAGACAACGGCCCTCCAGGATCAACGTTTCCCACCCTGCGCTAAACATCAACCAGCGAGGATGGGATTCGAACCCACGCGTGCAGAGCACAATGGATTAACAGTCCATCGCCTTAACCACTCGGCCACCTCGTCACGCTGGCCTGCCAGACGGAAGCTGGACTGTGTCGTTTTTCTGCAGCTCCTTTCAATGGGGCGGCGTAAAGCTGACCCTTAGTGTGCCGTGAGAGGCCAGGTAGGTGCAGTGTCAATCATTTGGCAGTAGCACGGCCCCTTTCAAGCGCTCAAGCAGGGGTGGGGAGCGTTGATCCTGGAGGCCACTCTCCTGCAGAGTTTAGCTCAACCCTGAGAAAAACTGGATAAAAAACCTAACTGCATCCTGAAGACCTTGATTTAGCTGGTTCAGGTGTGTTTGATTAGGGTTGGAGCTAAAGTCTGCAGAGACAACGGCCCTCCAGGATCAACGTTTCCCACCCTGCGCTAAACATCAACCAGCGAGGATGGGATTCGAACCCAGCGTGCAGAGCACAATGGATTAGCAGTCCATCGCCTTAACCACTCGGCCACCTCGTCGCCTTCTGACCTGCCCGACCGGAAGCTGGACTGTGTCGTTTTTCTGCAGCTCCTTTCAATAGGGGCGGCGTAAAGCTGACCCTTAGTGTGCCGTGAGAGGCCAGGTAGGTGCAGTGTCAATCATTTGGCAGTAGCACTGTCCCCTTTCAAGCGCTCAAGCAGGGGTGGGGGCGTTGATCCTGGAGGCCACTCTCCTGCAGAGTTTAGCTCAACCCTGAGAAAAACTGGATAGAAAACACCTAACTGCATCCTGAAGACCTTGATTTAGCTGGTTCAGGTGTGTTTGATTAGGGTTGGACCTAAACTCTGCAGAGACAACGGCCCTCCAGGATCAACGTTTCCCACCCTAAACATCAACCAGCGAGGATGGGATCCGAACCCAGCGTGCAGAGCACAATGGATTAGCAGTTCATCGCCTCAGCCGCCTCGTCTCGCTTCAGCTTTATGACTCCGCCCCTTTTTGCCAGGACACCCATATTTCTCTCTCCCAGGGTTCAGGAAAGCAACGCACACTCTTCTTTCAGTAAAGAGAAGAGTGATTAAGCCTTCTTATGCGTGGCGCTAACCTGTTCCGTAAACACACCACGCAGACACCCGTGCCCAGAAGTAGGGTGGCCATATGTGCCATTATAGGGGACACGTCCTGGCCAGGATTGTTATATTGCCTAAAAATCCAAAGTAGTTTGACCAATAACATGCAGATATTGTACATAATCGACCAATCGTGGTGCGTGAGAAGGTGAGAACGATCAAAGCGATGCAAATACAGGCACGCCTTTGTTCGTTCGTTCGACTTGAAGCTGCGCACCGATCATTGTATGACACCAAAGAACCGCGAGAGCGATTTGAAAGCATAAGGAGCCGTCTGCTCTGCTCTCGTGAAATAATGTTATACAACGATCGCTCTGCAGAGTGCAAACAGCCAAAACCTGGATATTTTAGGAAATACAGAAATCCTGGCAAGGGTGCATCCCCCAAAAATGGCCCGTATGGTCAGCCAAGCCAGAAGGCTGATTGCAGGGCAGTTTGAAGCTTGTTACCACCATGTCGGTTCACGTCCGCATAGGTGCACGGGAGAGGTCGCGACTCTCCCTGGCATTCTTTCGCAGAGGCAATATCGTAGCCTATGAGGTTCATCCGAGGCGTGATCATTGCTGGTTGAAAACTTTACCCAATACCCGCCGGGATGACTTGAAATACAGTCAGCCTTTGGCAATTTTGCGGTCTCTCTGGAGGCTTAACATCTGGTTAAGAAAGTCAGGCCTGCTTCTGTTTCTTTCACGTGCGTGTTTTTGGTTCTCGTTTGGTAGGCGTCTGCGGCAAGACTCGTTCTCAGGCACAAGGATGAGTTTTTTTTCTCCAGCTAGATGTGTACTAAAAGAGGTTTTGCAGATGCAGGCAGCAGACCTGCCTGTCCGCTGGTCTCTCTGTGACGTGACCTGGCGGCCTTCTGAGCGACTCTCCCTACGTGCGCTTTTGGGGCTCACTGCTGCCAAGAGGTTTTTCGGGCCGTGTCCTGCGCAAATTGGTGGCATAACAGGTCCCATCGAAGATTTGAAGTCGGATCGCTGGATTCAGAGTCCTGGTGATAGTCATTACATCTTTGGAACCTTGACAGGAGCAGACGTTGCCGCAAAGACTAAATCACTTACAGGCTCAAGAGATCGACAAGGATGGGATTCGAACCCAGCGTGCAGAGCACAATGGATTAACAGTCCATCGCCTTAACCACTCGGCCACCTCGTCACGCTGGCCTGCCAGACGGAAGCTGGACTGTGTCGTCTTCTCTGCAGCTCCTTTCAATGGGGCGGCGTAAAGCTGACCCTTAGTGTGCCGTGAGAGGCCAGGTAGTGCAGTGTCAATCATTTGGCAGTAGCACTGTCCCCTTTCAAGCGCTCAAGCAGGGGTGGGGGCGTTGATCCTGGAGGCCACTCTCCTGCAGAGTTTAGCTCAACCCTGAGAAAAACTGGATAAAAACCCTAACTGCATCCTGAAGACCTTGATTTAGCTGGTTCAGGTGTGTTTGATTAGGGTTGGAGCTAAAGTCTGCAGAGACAACGGCCCTCCAGGATCAACGTTTCCCACCCTGCGCTAAACATCAACCAACGAGGATGGGATCCGAACCCAGCGTGCAGAGCACAATGGATTAACAGTCCATCGCCTTAACCACTCGGCCACCTCGTCACGCTGGCCTGCCAGACGGAAGCTGGACTGTGTCGTTTTTCTGCAGCTCCTTTCAATGGGGCGGCGTAAAGCTGACCCTTAGTGTGCCGTGAGAGGCCAGGTAGTGCAGTGTCAATCATTTGGCAGTAGCACTGTCCCCTTTCAAGCGCTCAAGCAGGGGTGGGGAGCGTTGATCCTGGAGGCCACTCTCCTGCAGAGTTTAGCTCAACCCTGAGAAAAACTGGATAGAAAACACCTAACTGCATCCCCAAAAATGGCCCGTATGGTCAGCCAAGCCAGAAGGCTGATTGCAGGGCAGTTTGAAGCTTGTTACCACCATGTCGGTTCACGTCCGCATAGGTGCACGGGAGAGGTCGCGACTCTCCCTGGCATTCTTTCGCAGAGGCAATATCGTAGCCTATGAGGTTCATCCGGCGTGATCATTGCTGGTTGAAAACTTTACCCAATACCCGCCGGGATGACTTGAAATACAGTCAGCCTTTGGCAATTTTGCGGTCTCTCTGGAGGCTTAACATCTGGTTAAGAAAGTCAGGCCTGCTTCTGTTTCTTTCACGTGTGTGTTTTTGGTTCTCGTTTGGTAGGCGTCTGCGGCAAGACTCGTTCTCAGGCACAAGGATGAGTTTTTTTTCTCCAGCTAGATGTGTACTAAAAGAGGTTTTGCAGATGCAGGCAGCAGACCTGCCTGTCCGCTGGTCTCTCTGTGACGTGACCTGGCGGCCTTCTGAGCGACTCTCCCTACGTGCGCTTTTAGGGGCTCACTGCTTTGCTGGTGGCCATCTGGGAGGCAGATAGCGATGTGGCCGTTGCCAAGCAGTTTGTCAGTGGGGTTGGATCCCAGTGGATTTTGGTCTCTGGGCCCCACGGACAAAAGGAAAAGAGAGGGCACATGTGCCGAAACCGGGATCGAACCAGGGACCTTCAGATCTTCAGTCTAACGCTCTCCCAACTGAGCTATTTCGGCCGCAACTGCAAGCTGTTTAGCCAGCAGGGATTTCCGTGAGAGCACCCGTCACTTTGCCAGAAGAGCAGAGCTGAGCTCCCAGAGAATAAAAGAGTTGGCCCGTACGGGGATCGAACCCGCGACCTTGGCGTTATTAGCACCACGCTCTAACCAACTGAGCTAACCGGCCTGGCTTTGCCTAGCTTTCTGCCGATTGACCAAAAACTTCCTGATTGCTCTTGACCTAAAGAGATGAAACAGCTTCTGGACCAAGCCTCTGGCAGGCTCGTCCGGGATTTGAACCCAGGACCTCTCGCACCCAAGGCGAGAGTCACAGCCCTAGACCAGCGAGCCTAGCTGCATAGCGCCCAGCCGAGAAAAAAAGAACAACTACAGCAACAACCAAAGAAGGAGCACGAACTAACATGGAAGTTATCAAACACCTCGAGGCGGTGTCAAAGGCAAGCGAAGGAAAGTTGGCCTCTGAATGGATTTAAAAATGGGGCTGGACCTAACATGCAGAGGGATCTTGGGAGGACAGCTGAAGCGGTCAGATGTCCCGTAGACTTTAAGCCAGTGTGGGAAAAGAGGGAGAAGCTGGATGCACGACCTGAGTGATCCAAAGGCAGCCTACGTAATACAGGAGTCCGCACACATATATACTGGGGTCACAAGACCAAGAAGGGCCTTAAAACAAAAGCACAATCTCTCGGTTAATCCTACAACTAAATGGCGCCCAGTACAAAGGTGCCAGCACAGAGGAGATGGCCTCTTTCCTGCAGCCCGTTATAATGGCTGTCGCTCTTGAAGCCGTCTTTTGGAGAGATGGACATCGTTCAACTGCGGCCAGGGAATTAGCTCAAATGGTAGGCGCTCGCTTAGCATGCGAGAGGTAGCGGGATCGATGCCCGCATTCTCCAAGCTGGTTCTTGCCCTTTTCGCTCACTTCCTAAAGAGACAGACTGCGCGTTGGCCTTCTGAGCGACTCTCCCTCGTGCGCTTTTGGGGCTCACTGCTGCCAAGAGGTTTTCGGGCCGTGTCCTGCGCAAATTGGTGGCATAACAGGTCCCACCGAGATTTGAACTCGGATCGCTGGATTCAGAGTCCTGGTGATAGTCATTACATCTTTGGAACCTTGACAGGAGCAGGCGTTGCCGCAAAGACTAAATCACTTACAGGCTCAAGAGATCGACAAGGATGGGATTCGAACCCACGCGTGCAGAGCACAATGGATTAGCAGTCCATCGCCTTAACCACTCGGCCACCTCGTCACGCGCTGGCCTGCCAGACCGGAAGCTGGACTGTGTCGTTTTTCTGCAGCTCCTTTCAATGGGGCGGCGTAAAGCTGACCCTTAGTGTGCCGTGAGAGGCCAGGTAGTGCAGTGTCAATCATTTGGCAGTAGCACCGGCCCCTTTCAAGCGCTCAAGCAGGGGTGGGGGCGTTGATCCTGGAGGCCACTCTCCTGCAGAGTTTAGCTCAACCCTGAGAAAAACTGGATAAAAACCCTAACTGCATCCTGAAGACCTTGATTTAGCTGGTTCAGGTGTGTTTGATTAGGGTTGGAGCTAAAGTCTGCAGAGACAACGGCCCTCCAGGATCAGCGTTTCCACCCTAAACATCAACCAGCGAGGATGGGATCCGAACCCACGCGTGCAGAGCACAATGGATTAACAGTCCATCGCCTTAACCACTCGGCCACCTCGTCACGCTGGCCTGCCAGACGGAAGCTGGACTGTGTCGTTTTTCTGCAGCTCCTTTCAATGGGGCGGCGTAAAGCTGACCCTTAGTGTGCCGTGAGAGGCCAGGTAGTGCAGTGTCAATCATTTGGCAGTAGCACCGGCCCCTTTCAAGCGCTCAAGCAGGGGTGGGGGCGTTGATCCTGGAGGCCACTCTCCTGCAGAGTTTAGCTCAACCCTGAGAAAAACTGGATAAAAACCCTAACTGCATCCTGAAGACCTTGATTTAGCTGGTTCAGGTGTGTTTGATTAGGGTTGGACCTAAACTCTGCAGAGACAACGGCCCTCCAGGATCAGCGTTTCCACCCTAAACATCAACCAACGAGGATGGGATCCGAACCCACGCGTGCAGAGCACAATGGATTAGCAGTTCATCGCCTCAGCCGCCTCGTCTCGCTTGAGCTTTATGACTCCACCCCCTTTTTTGCCAGGACACCCATATTTCTCTCTCCCCAGGGTTCAGGAAAGCAACGCACACTCTTCTTTCAGTAAAGAGAAGAGTGAATAAGCCTTCTTGTACGTGACGCTAACCCGTTCCGTAAACACGCCACGCAGACACCCGTGCCCAGAAGTAGGGTGGCCATATGTGCCATTTATACGGGGACGCGTCCTGGCCAGGATTGTTATATTGCCTAAAACATCCAAGGTAGTTTGACCGATAACACGCAGGTATTGTACATAATCGACCAATCGTGGTGCGTGAGAAGGTGAGAAGGATCAAAGCGATGCAAATACAGGCACGCCTTTGTTCGTTCAGACAAGGAAGATGTAATCCATCAATATGTCTGTCTAAAAATGTTATCTTCCAAGAATGGAAGATAAAATCCAACACTGCTGTGCTGGTGGCCATCTCCCTGCCCTTTTACGCTCACTTCCCTAAAGAGAAAGACTGCGGCGTTGGCCTTCTGAGCGACTCTCCCTACGTGCGCTTTTGGGGCTCACTGCTGCCAAGAGGTTTTCGGGCCGTGTCCTGCGCAAATTGGTGGCATAACAGGTCCCACCGAGATTTGAACTCGGATCGCTGGATTCAGAGTCCTGGTGATAGTCATT
>NW_026704856.1:0-26603 GCF_012432095.1 Onychostoma macrolepis
TGCTTAGTTGCACTGACACAGCTTTTAGTGTTCTCAGAAGCTCCAAAACAGTGATTCTGAGCATTGAAGCTCTAACATAACTTTCTCTGCAAAAAAGCTCTAACTCATGAAAATCTGTCTTCTGCATTGCAAATTACATGTCATTTCATGAGAAAGAAACATCTTTCATGTACTTGAGCTTAACTCTTATAATTGCATTGAGCAACTTTCTCTCACTGAGAAAGAAGCTTTTCAGCATCTGTGGCCTTGGATTCTCTTCATTTGCTTAGTTGCACTAACACAGCTTTTAGTGTTCTCAGAAGCTCCAAAACAGTGATTCTGAGCATTGAAGCTCTAACATAACTTTCTCTGCAAAAAAGCTCTAACTCATGAAAATCTGTCTTCTGCATTGCAAATTACATGTCATTTCATGAGAAAGAAACATCTTTCATGTACTTGACCTTTCCTCTTAAAAATGCATTGAGCAACTTTCTCTCACTGAGAAAGAAGCTTTTCAGCATCTGTGGCCTTGGATTCTCTTCATTTGCTTAGTTGCACTGACACAGCTTTTAGTGTTCTCAGAAGCTCCAAAACAGTGATTCTGAGCATTGAAGCTCTAACATAACTTTCTCTGCAAAAAAGCTCTAACTCATGAAAATCTGTCTTCTGCATTGCAAATTACATGTCATTTCATGAGAAAGAAACATCTTTCATGTACTTGAGCTTAACTCTTATAATTGCATTGAGCAACTTTCTCTCACTGAGAAAGAAGCTTTTCAGCATCTGTGGCCTTGGATTCTTTTCATTTGCTTAGTTGCACTGACACAGCTTTTAGTGTTCTCAGAAGCTCCAAAACAGTGATTCTGAGCATTGAAGCTCTAACATAACTTTCTCTGCAAAAAAGCTCTAACTCATGAAAATCTGTCTTCTGCATTGCAAATTACATGTCATTTCATGAGAAAGAAACATCTTTCATGTACTTGAGCTTAACTCTTAAAAATACATTGAACAACTTTCTCTCACTGAGAAACAAGCTTTTCAGCATCTGTGGCCTTGGATTCTCTTCATTTGCTTAGTTGCACTTACACAGCTTTTAGTGTTCTTAGAAGCTCCAAAACAGTGTTTCTGAGCATTGAAGCTCTAACATAACTTTCGCTGCAAAAAAGCTCTAACTCATGAAAATCTGTCTTCTGCATTGCAAATTACATGTCATTTCATGAGAAAGAAACATCTTTCATGTACTTGAGCTTAACTCTTATAATTGCATTGAGCAACTTTCTCTCACTGAGAAAGAAGCTTTTCAGCATCTGTGGCCTTGGATTCTTTTCATTTGTTTAGTTGCACTGACACAGCTTTTAGTGTTCTCAGAAGCTCCAAAACAGTGATTCTGAGCATTGAAGCTCTAACATAACTTTCTCTGCAAAAAAGCTCTAACTCATGAAAATCTGTCTTCTGCATTGCAAATTACATGTCATTTCATGAGAAAGAAACATCTTTCATGTACTTGACCTTTCCTTTTAAAAATGCATTGAGCAACTTTCTCTCACTGAGAAAGAAGCTTTTCAACATCTGTGGCCTTGGATTCTCTTCATTTGCTTAGTTGCACTAACACAGCTTTTAGTGTTCTCAGAAGCTCCAAAACAGTGATTCTGAGCATTGAAGCTCTAACATAACTTTCTCTGCAAAAAAGCTCTAACTCATGAAAATCTGTCTTCTGCATTGCAAATTACATGTCATTTCATGAGAAAGAAACATCTTTCATGTACTTGACCTTTCCTCTTAAAAATGCATTGAGCAACTTTCTCTCACTGAGAAAGAAGCTTTTCAGCATCTGTGGCCTTGGATTCTCTTCATTTGCTTAGTTGCACTAACACAGCTTTTAGTGTTCTCAGAAGCTCCAAAACAGTGATTCTGAGCATTGAAGCTCTAACATAACTTTCTCTGCAAAACGGCTCTAACTCATGAAAATCTGTCTTCTGCATTGCAAATTACATGTCATTTCATGAGAAAGAAACATCTTTCATGTACTTGAGCTTAACTCTTATAATTGCATTGAGCAACTTTCTCTCACTGAGAAAGAAGCTTTTCAGCATCTGTGGCCTTGGATTCTTTTCATTTGCTTAGTTGCACTGACACAGCTTTTAGTGTTCTCAGAAGCTCCAAAACAGTGATTCTGAGCATTGAAGCTCTAACATAACTTTCTCTGCAAAACGGCTCTAACTCATGAAAATCTGTCTTCTGCATTGCAAATTACATGTCATTTCATGAGAAAGAAACATCTTTCATGTACTTGACCTTTCCTCTTAAAAATGCATTGAGCAACTTTCTCTCACTGAGAAAGAAGCTTTTCAGCATCTGTGGCCTTGGATTCTCTTCATTTGCTTAGTTGCACTAACACAGCTTTTAGTGTTCTCAGAAGCTCCAAAACAGTGATTCTGAGCATTGAAGCTCTAACATAACTTTCTCTGCAAAAAAGCTCTAACTCATGAAAATCTGTCTTCTGCATTGCAAATTACATGTCATTTCATGAGAAAGAAACATCTTTCATGTACTTGACCTTAACTCTTAAAAATGCATTGAGCAACTTTCTCTCACTGAGAAAGAAGCTTTTCAGCATCTGTGGCCTTGGATTCTCTTCATTTGCTTAGTTGCACTAACACAGCTTTTAGTGTTCTCAGAAGCTCCAAAACAGTGATTCTGAGCATTGAAGCTCTAACATAACTTTCGCTGCAAAAAAGCTCTAACTCATGAAAATCTGTCTTCTGCATTGCAAATTACATGTCATTTCATGAGAAAGAAACATCTTTCATGTACTTGAGCTTAACTCTTATAATTGCATTGAGCAACTTTCTCTCACTGAGAAAGAAGCTTTTCAGCATCTGTGGCCTTGGATTCTTTTCATTTGCTTAGTTGCACTGACACAGCTTTTAGTGTTCTCAGAAGCTCCAAAACAGTGATTCTGAGCATTGAAGCTCTAACATAACTTTCTCTGCAAAAAAGCTCTAACTCATGAAAATCTGTCTTCTGCATTGCAAATTACATGTCATTTCATGAGAAAGAAACATCTTTCATGTACTTGACCTTTCCTCTTAAAATGCATTGAGCAACTTTCTCTCACTGAGAAAGAAGCTTTTCAGCATCTGTGGCCTTGGATTCTCTTCATTTGCTTAGTTGCACTAACACAGCTTTTAGTGTTCTCAGAAGCTCCAAAACAGTGATTCTGAGCATTGAAGCTCTAACATAACTTTCTCTGCAAAAAAGCTCTAACTCATGAAAATCTGTCTTCTGCATTGCAAATTACATGTCATTTCATGAGAAAGAAACATCTTTCATGTACTTGAGCTTAACTCTTATAATTGCATTGAGCAACTTTCTCTCACTGAGAAAGAAGCTTTTCAGCATCTGTGGCCTTGATTCTCTTCATTTGTTTAGTTGCACTGACACAGCTTTTAGTGTTCTCAGAAGCTCCAAAACAGTGATTCTGAGCATTGAAGCTCTAACATAACTTTCTCTGCAAAAAAGCTCTAACTCATGAAAATCTGTCTTCTGCATTGCAAATTACATGTCATTTCATGAGAAAGAAACATCTTTCATGTACTTGACCTTAACTCTTAAAATGCATTGAGCAACTTTCTCTCACTGAGAAAGAAGCTTTTCAGCATCTGTGGCCTTGGATTCTCTTCATTTGCTTAGTTGCACTAACACAGCTTTTAGTGTTCTCAGAAGCTCCAAAACAGTGATTCTGAGCATTGAAGCTCTAACATAACTTTCTCTGCAAAAGCTCTAACTCATGAAAATCTGTCTTCTGCATTGCAAATTACATGTCATTTCATGAGAAAGAAACATCTTTCATGTACTTGACCTTAACTCTTAAAATGCATTGAGCAACTTTCTCTCACTGAGAAAGAAGCTTTTCAGCATCTGTGGCCTTGGATTCTTTTCATTTGCTTAGTTGCACTGACACAGCTTTTAGTGTTCTTAGAAGCTCCAAAACAGTGATTCTGAGCATTGAAGCTCTAACATAACTTTCTCTGCAAAAAAGCTCTAACTCATGAAAATCTGTCTTCTGCATTGCAAATTACATGTCATTTCATGAGAAAGAAACATCTTTCATGTACTTGACCTTTCCTCTTAAAAATGCATTGAGCAACTTTCTCTCACTGAGAAAGAAGCTTTTCAGCATCTGTGGCCTTGGATTCTCTTCATTTGCTTAGTTGCACTAACACAGCTTTTAGTGTTCTCAGAAGCTCCAAAACAGTGATTCTGAGCATTGAAGCTCTAACATAACTTTCGCTGCAAAAAAGCTCTAACTCATGAAAATCTGTCTTCTGCATTGCAAATTACATGTCATTTCATGAGAAAGAAACATCTTTCATGTACTTGAGCTTAACTCTTATAATTGCATTGAGCAACTTTCTCTCACTGAGAAAGAAGCTTTTCAGCATCTGTGGCCTTGGATTCTTTTCATTTGCTTAGTTGCACTGACACAGCTTTTAGTGTTCTCAGAAGCTCCAAAACAGTGATTCTGAGCATTGAAGCTCTAACATAACTTTCTCTGCAAAAAAGCTCTAACTCATGAAAATCTGTCTTCTGCATTGCAAATTACATGTCATTTCATGAGAAAGAAACATCTTTCATGTACTTGACCTTTCCTCTTAAAATGCATTGAGCAACTTTCTCTCACTGAGAAAGAAGCTTTTCAGCATCTGTGGCCTTGGATTCTCTTCATTTGCTTAGTTGCACTAACACAGCTTTTAGTGTTCTCAGAAGCTCCAAAACAGTGATTCTGAGCATTGAAGCTCTAACATAACTTTCTCTGCAAAAATCTCTAACTCATGAAAATCTGTCTTCTGCATTGCAAATTACATGTCATTTCATGAGAAAGAAACATCTTTCATGTACTTGACCTTAACTCTTAAAATGCATTGAGCAACTTTCTCTCACTGAGAAAGAAGCTTTTCAGCATCTGTGGCCTTGGATTCTCTTCATTTGCTTAGTTGCACTAACACAGCTTTTAGTGTTCTCAGAAGCTCCAAAACAGTGATTCTGAGCATTGAAGCTCTAACATAACTTTCGCTGCAAAAAAGCTCTAACTCATGAAAATCTGTCTTCTGCATTGCAAATTACATGTCATTTCATGAGAAAGAAACATCTTTCATGTACTTGAGCTTAACTCTTATAATTGCATTGAGCAACTTTCTCTCACTGAGAAAGAAGCTTTTCAGCATCTGTGGCCTTGGATTCTCTTCATTTGTTTAGTTGCACTGACACAGCTTTTAGTGTTCTCAGAAGCTCCAAAACAGTGATTCTGAGCATTGAAGCTCTAACATAACTTTCTCTGCAAAAAAGCTCTAACTCATGAAAATCTGTCTTCTGCATTGCAAATTACATGTCATTTCATGAGAAAGAAACATCTTTCATGTACTTGACCTTAACTCTTAAAATGCATTGAGCAACTTTCTCTCACTGAGAAAGAAGCTTTTCAACATCTGTGGCCTTGGATTCTCTTCATTTGCTTAGTTGCACTAACACAGCTTTTAGTGTTCTCAGAAGCTCCAAAACAGTGATTCTGAGCATTGAAGCTCTAACATAACTTTCGCTGCAAAAAAGCTCTAACTCATGAAAATCTGTCTTCTGCATTGCAAATTACATGTCATTTCATGAGAAAGAAACATCTTTCATGTACTTGAGCTTAACTCTTATAATTGCATTGAGCAACTTTCTCTCACTGAAAGAAGCTTTTCAGCATCTGTGGCCTTGGATTCTCTTCATTTGCTTAGTTGCACTAACACAGCTTTTAGTGTTCTCAGAAGCTCCAAAACAGTGATTCTGAGCATTGAAGCTCTAAAATAACTTTCTCTGCAAAAAAGCTCTAACTCATGAAAATCTGTCTTCTGCATTGCAAATTACATGTCATTTCATGAGAAAGAAACATCTTTCATGTACTTGACCTTAACTCTTAAAAATGCATTGAGCAACTTTCTCTCACTGAAAGAAGCTTTTCAGCATCTGTGGCCTTGATTCTCTTCATTTGCTTAGTTGCACTAACACAGCTTTTAGTGTTCTCAGAAGCTCCAAAACAGTGATTCTGAGCATTGAAGCTCTAACATAACTTTCGCTGCAAAAAAGCTCTAACTCATGAAAATCTGTCTTCTGCATTGCAAATTACATGTCATTTCATGAGAAAGAAACATCTTTCATGAACTTGACCTTTCCTCTTATAATTGCATTGAGCAACTTTCTCTCACTGAAAAAGAGCTTTTCAGCATCTGTGGCCTTGGATTCTTTTCATTTGCTTAGTTGCACTGACACAGCTTTTAGTGTTCTCAGAAGCTCCAAAACAGTGATTCTGAGCATTGAAGCTCTAACATAACTTTCGCTGCAAAAAAGCTCTAACTCATGAAAATCTGTCTTCTGCATTGCAAATTATATGTCATTTCATGAAAGAAACATCTTTCATGTACTTGACCTTTCCTCTTAAAATGCATTGAGCAACTTTCTCTCACTGAAAGAAGCTTTTCAACATCTGTGGCCTTGATTCTCTTCATTTGTTTAGTTGCACTGACACAGCTTTTAGTGTTCTCAGAAGCTCCAAAACAGTGATTCTGAGCATTGAAGCTCTAACATAACTTTCTGCAAAAGCTCTAACTCATGAAAATCTGTCTTCTGCATTGCAAATTACATGTCATTTCATGAGAAACATCTTTCATGAACTTGAGCTTAACTCTTAAAATGCATTGAGCAACTTTCTCTCACTGAGAAGAAGCTTTTCAACATCTGTGGCCTTGATTCTCTTCATTTGTAGTTGCACTAACACAGCTTTTAGTGTTCTCAGAAGCTCCAAAACAGTGATTCTGAGCATTGAAGCTCTAACATAACTTTCGCTGCAAAAAAGCTCTAACTCATGAAAATCTGTCTTCTGCATTGCAAATTACATGTCATTTCATGAGAAAAACATCTTTCATGAACTTGAGCTTAACTCTTAAAATGCATTGAGTAACTTTCTCTCACTGAGAAAGAAGCTTTTCAGCATCTGTGGCCTTGGATTCTCTTCATTTGTTTAGTTGCACTGACACAGCTTTTAGTGTTCTCAGAAGCTCCAAAACAGTGATTCTGAGCATTGAAGCTCTAAAATAACTTTCTCTGCAAAAGCTCTAACTCATGAAAATCTGTCTTCTGCATTGCAAATTACATGTCATTTCATGAGAAAGAATCATCTTTCATGTACTTGAGCTTAACTCTTAAAATGCATTGAGCAACTTTCTCTCACTGAAAGAAGCTTTTCAGCATCTGTGGCCTTGGATTCTCTTCATTTGCTTAGTTGCACTAACACAGCTTTTAGTGTTCTCAGAAGCTCCAAAACAGTGATTCTGAGCATTGAAGCTCTAACATAACTTTCGCTGCAAAAGCTCTAACTCATGAAAATCTGTCTTCTGCATTGCAAATTACATGTCATTTCATGAAAGAAACATCTTTCATGAACTTGAGCTTAACTCTTATAATTGCATTGAGCAACTTTCTCTCACTGAGAAGAAGCTTTTCAACATCTGTGGCCTTGATTCTCTTCATTTGCTTAGTTGCACTGACACAGCTTTTAGTGTTCTCAGAAGCTCCAAAACAGTGATTCTGAGCATTGAAGCTCTAAAATAACTTTCTCTGCAAAAAAGCTCTAACTCATGAAAATCTGTCTTCTGCATTGCAAATTACATGTCATTTCATGAGAAACATCTTTCATGTACTTGAGCTTAACTCTTAAAATGCATTGAACAACTTTCTCTCACTGAGAAGAAGCTTTTCAAGCATCTGTGGCCTTGGATTCTCTTCATTTGTTTAGTTGCACTGACACAGCTTTTAGTGTTCTCAGAAGCTCCAAAACAGTGATTCTGAGCATTGAAGCTCTAACATAACTTTCTCTGCAAAAAAGCTCTAACTCATGAAAATCTGTCTTCTGCATTGCAAATTATATGTCATTTCATGAGAAAGAATCATCTTTCATGTACTTGAGCTTAACTCTTAAAATGCATTGAGCAACTTTCTCTCACTGAGAAGAAGCTTTTCAGCATCTGTGGCCTTGATTCTCTTCATTTGTAGTTGCACTAACACAGCTTTTAGTGTTCTCAGAAGCTCCAAAACAGTGATTCTGAGCATTGAAGCTCTAACATAACTTTCGGTGCCCGGAGACATACTTATCACCTTGAAACCTCACGGCTCCCCTTTCGGGGAGTCCGATCTTCTGGAAGTTTTAAACTCAGTAACTTTGTCAACTCACTTCGGACTAATCACCCATGACTGGAATGACGAAGCTTTCACTCTAAGGAATCCACCAGGAATCTACGCACCAGGATGCTTTACTCAGCACCCACAAAACCCATGCAAGTAACCGCTTGTTAACTATCTAGATGCGCTTCTAGGCTTCGACCCCTTTTAATTAAGGTGATGTGATTATCTGATGGTTCATAACAGGTTGTAGTTAGCTGATGTTAAAATCCTGCCATACTCTCTCTTGCGCGAGCGCTCCTCTCTCTCTCTCTCTCTCTCTCTCTCTCTCTCTCTCTCTCTCTCTCTCTCTCTCTCTCTCTCTCTCTCTCTCTCTCTCTCTCTCTCTCTCTCTCTCTCTCTCTCTCTCTCTCTCTCTCTCTCTCTCTCTCTCTCTCTCTCTCTCTCTCTCTCTCTCTCTCTCTCTCTCTCTCTCTCTCTCTCTCTCTCTCTCTCTCTCTCTCTCTCTCTCTCTCTCTCTCTCTCTCTCTCTCTCTCTCTCTCTCTCTCTCTCTCTCTCTCTCTCTCTCTCTCTCTCTCTCTCTCTCTCTCTCTCTCTCTCTCTCTCTCTCTCTCTCTCTCTCTCTCTCTCTCTCTCTCTCTCTCTCTCTCTCTCTCTCTCTCTCTCTCTCTCTCTCTCTCTCTCTCTCTCTCTCTCTCTCTCTCTCTCTCTCTCTCTCTCTCTCTCTCTCTCTCTCTCTCTCTCTCTCTCTCTCTCTCTCTCTCTCTCTCTCTCTCTCTCTCTCTCTCTCTCTCTCTCTCTCTCTCTCTCTCTCTCTCTCTCTCTCTCTCTCTCTCTCTCTCTCTCTCTCTCTCTCTCTCTCTCTCTCTCTCTCTCTCTCTCTCTCTCTCTCTCTCTCTCTCTCTCTCTCTCTCTCTCTCTCTCTCTCTCTCTCTCTCTCTCTCTCTCTCTCTCTCTCTCTCTCTCTCTCTCTCTCTCTCTCTCTCTCTCTCTCTCTCTCTCTCTCTCTCTCTCTCTCTCTCTCTCTCTCTCTCTCTCTCTCTCTCTCTCTCTCTCTCTCTCTCTCTCTCTCTCTCTCTCTCTCTCTCTCTCTCTCTCTCTCTCTCTCTCTCTCTCTCTCTCTCTCTCTCTCTCTCTCTCTCTCTCTCTCTCTCTCTCTCTCTCTCTCTCTCTCTCTCTCTCTCTCTCTCTCTCTCTCTCTCTCTCTCTCTCTCTCTCTCTCTCTCTCTCTCTCTCTCTCTCTCTCTCTCTCTCTCTCTCTCTCTCTCTCTCTCTCTCTCTCTCTCTCTCTCTCTCTCTCTCTCTCTCTCTCTCTCTCTCTCTCTCTCTCTCTCTCTCTCTCTCTCTCTCTCTCTCTCTCTCTCTCTCTCTCTCTCTCTCTCTCTCTCTCTCTCTCTCTCTCTCTCTCTCTCTCTCTCTCTCTCTCTCTCTCTCTCTCTCTCTCTCTCTCTCTCTCTCTCTCTCTCTCTCTCTCTCTCTCTCTCTCTCTCTCTCTCTCTCTCTCTCTCTCTCTCTCTCTCTCTCTCTCTCTCTCTCTCTCTCTCTCTCTCTCTCTCTCTCTCTCTCTCTCTCTCTCTCTCTCTCTCTCTCTCTCTCTCTCTCTCTCTCTCTCTCTCTCTCTCTCTCTCTCTCTCTCTCTCTCTCTCTCTCTCTCTCTCTCTCTCTCTCTCTCTCTCTCTCTCTCTCTCTCTCTCTCTCTCTCTCTCTCTCTCTCTCTCTCTCTCTCTCTCTCTCTCTCTCTCTCTCTCTCTCTCTCTCTCTCTCTCTCTCTCTCTCTCTCTCTCTCTCTCTCTCTCTCTCTCTCTACACGCCCACTTTCCGTGCCTTAACAGTTCTCGAGTTTCTCGCTGAGAAACCAGCCGCTGTTAATGACTTAAGTTAACTGCAGTTTATAAATTTGACCCTATAAAACGACGAAACCTTTTATAGTGTGTCTTAATGCTATTTTAACCGCCCTAAATCGAGCGAAGAAACCCTCTTTTAGCGCGAAGAAGATAGCGAGCGATGTTCCTCGCTTATCTTAAAATTAAGGCCTTATATTATATGTAGCTAGATTGATGCCATCGGTGTTCCGATGCCATACAACTAGACTATTATTCCCGTGGGTTTAACCATTAGCGTAGCTAACTAATGCGTGCCCCCTCGCCCGATCACGGAGCAACATTAATCTTACTGCAGGTCAGTGTCAGATTAATGATAACCGAGTCTTAAAATCTTGATCAAGTAATTGTTGCAACAACCGCATAAGTCCCATATATCTGGCGAAGAAATCCCAGATCGGCAGCGCGTATAAATATATATAAATATTTTTTATATTAAAGTTATGATTTTGGGTGAAGAATCCCCATTTTCAGTTTTGAACAGCATAAGTCCCATATATCTGGCGAAGAAATCCCAGATCGGCAGCGCGTATAAATATATATAAATATTTTTATTGTTTACATTAAAGTTATGATCTTGGGCGAATAATCCCCATTTTCAGTTTTGAACGGCATAAGTCCCATATATCTGGCGAAGAAATCCCAGATCGGCAGCGCGTATAAATATATATAAATATTTTTATTGTTTACATTAAAGTTATGATCTTGGGCGAATAATCCCCATTTTCAGTTTTGAACGGCATAAGTCCCATATATCTGGCGAAGAAATCCCAGATCGGCAGCGCGTATAAATATATATAAATATTTTTATTGTTTACATTAAAGTTATGATCTTGGGCGAATAATCCCCATTTTCAGTTTTGAACAGCATAAGTCCCATATATCTGGCGAAGAAATCCCAGATCGGCAGCGCGTATAAATATATATAAATATTTTTATTGTTTACATTAAAGTTATGATCTTGGGCGAATAATCCCCATTTTCAGTTTTGAACGGCATAAGTCCCATATATCTGGCGAAGAAATCCCAGATCGGCAGCGCGTATAAATATATATAAATATTTTTATTGTTTACATTAAAGTTATGATCTTGGGCGAATAATCCCCATTTTCAGTTTTGAACAGCATAAGTCCCATATATCTGGCGAAGAAATCCCAGATCGGCAGCGCGTATAAATATATATAAATATTTTTATTGTTTACATTAAAGTTATGATCTTGGGCGAATAATCCCCATTTTCAGTTTTGAACGGCATAAGTCCCATATATCTGGCGAAGAAATCCCAGATCGGCAGCGCGTATAAATATATATAAATATTTTTATATTAAAGTTATGATCTTGGGCGAATAATCCCCATTTTCAGTTTTGAACGGCATAAGTCCCATATATCTGGCGAAGAAATCCCAGATCGGCAGCGCGTATAAATATATATAAATATTTTTATTGTTTACATTAAAGTTATGATCTTGGGCGAATAATCCCCATTTTCAGTTTTGAACGGCATAAGTCCCATATATCTGGCGAAGAAATCCCAGATCGGCAGCGCGTATAAATATATATAAATATTTTTATTGTTTACATTAAAGTTATGATCTTGGGCGAATAATCCCCATTTTCAGTTTTGAACGGCATAAGTCCCATATATCTGGCGAAGAAATCCCAGATCGGCAGCGCGTATAAATATATATAAATATTTTTATTGTTTACATTAAAGTTATGATCTTGGGCGAATAATCCCCATTTTCAGTTTTGAACAGCATAAGTCCCATATATCTGGCGAAGAAATCCCAGATCGGCAGCGCGTATAAATATATATAAATATTTTTATTGTTTACATTAAAGTTATGATCTTGGGCGAATAATCCCCATTTTCAGTTTTGAACGGCATAAGTCCCATATATCTGGCTCACGTGCTTCGCGCACACCGGTTGTTAAGCGTGCATCGGTTTCTTAGCAACGTCTGACCCGGAAGGCGATAGCGAGCCCTTTCCGGTTCAAACTAAAGACAGCGCACGTCACAGACTAATGTAAACAGACCATTGCATGTAGTCAGCTACCGCGCTAACGGCCCTACATGGATAGAAGCTAAAGCTTATCTCAGCTGTTAGCTGTTAGCATCCGACAGACACTTAGAGACAGTGTGTGTAAAGTGTAACAGTACCCCTACCTCTACAGTTTCTTTCTGTTCCACCTTCTGTTGGGCTATCAATTACTTTGGTCTCCCCACATGCTTTGGTTGATGTGTGTATTTTATTTTACCGTGTCATTTGCAGAAATTATTTATTTTATTTTATTTGGGTTTGTTTTATTTAATCTACTCCAGTCTGTAGTTAAGTCTAGCTACACCTATTAAGCAGAATCGAATTTACTTAGATTTTAAATCTATTTAAAACAATTTTCCATTTACTTTCCTACGCAATTAGGACATTTTAACTTTGTTTCCAATTTTTAATTTTATTTTGTTACCCTTTTCCTCTCCTTCTTCTATAGGCATAGGTAATGCTAGCCACTGTGGTGCACAATGAGCCTTCAAATCTATTAGTGGCCCACCGTCACACGTCTGATTCCCTTGCTCATTGGCATCAAGCTGCTTCATCCTAGACGCTTAATCTTTCTGTTGTCCCCTCTCAATGTTCCCTGTTAGGTTGCATGCCCCCTGGTGCTTGGCAGTAAGCTGACAAGTTATCCATGGGGAATTCTCGGGACTGGACTCGTCTGCCTGACCTACCCGGCGTGTACTGGGGGCGCCTCGGATACCTCTGGCCCTGTACTCCGAGTGGCAACACGCAGCACGACATCAGCAATGGGGTACCTCAAGTGTTGTATCAACCATACTGACTGACACATAAGGGCAATTTTGGTTAAATACCCTGTGAAGTTACACGGTGGTCCACCCTTTTGAGAGGAGCGAACTCATCCATAGTTCGAGGCCCAAAAGGGGTCCGTGTAACAGGACCCACAGGCGAAACCCAATTTTGGCTGTGCCAGCTAGTCGTTGAGCCTCCCTCACTTGAGTGATGCAACATTGTGCCAAAAGGCATTGCTGTTTGAGTGGTTGCCACCGGGTGCCATGGGTGCGGTGATCAGGAGCCCCTGCAGTTGCGTGCTCGGGAGAGTCAAGGGAGACGGCCCAACCACTGGGGCTCACCCGAGTGACCTCAGCTCATCACCAAGCCTAACAACACCTAAGATATAGCCATTCACTCAATATGAAACGTGAAGAGGACTAGAGAGCCTCTCTGCTTTAGCGTGCTTGGTCTGTCCAGCTATCTCTCCCATCACCTCCCTAGGCAGTACAAGAGCCCGCTCCGCAGTCCTTGTCACAGCCCCTAGAGGTGGTAGTAAGTATGATTTCCCACTATTCCTTTCTAAATTTGAACTTTGATTTGTTTTATTAATTTTGGTTCTGTTTGTTTTGGTTGTTTTTTTTTTGTGTGCCCGGAGACCGAACCTGTTTGAACCATCAGAAAATACTTGGTAATAACATTGATAAACCAAATAGCCTAAGTCATTAAATGACCCCCTAGGTTATCACCCATCAACAGTGTTACCCGTAGTTTTCGGTGCTCACTCACACCAATTATCCACTCCTTCCTTATCAGCCATGATATGTAAGCGTTTAGTTTGCGTCACTAACTGATCACACCAGTTAATCATGCAACACATAGCCCAAATATTTTAGCTCACTAAATCTGTGCGGACTTGCATTGGTGTTTTGTGTTTTTCCCTCTCCACCTGTGTTCCACCTGTGTCCAGATCATCCGGCTTAGCTAAGCACTGCAACAGACGCCTCCGGTCCGGGACCACTCCTGATCTACAGCACCTGAGCGAAACAGCTGGATGACAACCTGAACCGGCAGACAGACCATGATCAAACCAGGGCTACAGCCACAGAGAGCCAGCCAGGATCATCGGTGCCATTGCCTACAACCGCATCATCCAGTTAAAGCCAAGCGAAAGATGCTTCAACCACAAGGAGGCCCGGAGGACCGGGAGCGTGCAGAACCGCCAGACCAGCTGGACCAGCAAATGACAGCGGATGAAGAGGACAAGGAGCTACAAGAGGAAGTAGAAAGTTTCAGGATGCCTCTACAAAACCCACACAGACACTGAGCACAGAGAGCAGCTGGAATAGAAGCCAGAGAGGCTCCAGCAGGCTAAAGCTCTCTTAAGTAATGACCCAGGCGAACTGAAACAATGCCTGTGAATGCCACCTGCAAGCAGCCCGAGCTGAAATCCAAGTCTCTGCTCAGCGACGAGGCAACTTCAAACATCAACCAACTGGCCTGCAGAAGGCCACCACACTTGCCTGCCTGCAAAACATGAACTTTTATGCTCGAACTCTGCCCAATGTGACCACACGAGACAGACTATCTGCTCAGGATCACCTCCAACCTTGAAACACAACATCCTGTACCAGCAGTCTGAAACTGTCAAAGCGGATTACAAAACTTATAAGAAGCCTGCTACAGCCAGCTCTGAGTCTACGGCAGACAACAGAACAGGCCACAAGGGAGGAAGGCCTCAACTCCAGAACCTTCCCTCCTCCCAAAAATCCGCATCACATTGTGAGTCACCATTCAAGCGCCATGGTCTTCCCCCGCACAATGACCACCTGACATCTGCGGAACTCAGCCCATATGGCCTACAGACAACACAGCGCTGCCTCCGTAAAGACTGTTAAAATCCTGCCTATCTCTGCACAGTACCCAGAACTGACTCTGGAGAGCACACGGGCCAGCAACAGAGATCCTGAGGACATAAAACGAACTGATCCCGCGAGTGGCCTCTCCAGCAGGGCAAACAGGATATATCAGACTATCAAACTCCTTTTAACTACGAGTGGCATAAGAAACCAACAACTTACCAGAAAGCCCTCCTACTAAAAGAAACGCCCAGATCTTGTCAAACAGTCTCTCACCACAGAGACATCCATCCTAACACCAGATGGCACCCAAACAGCACATCAGCAGACGGCTGACCGCCCACGACAAGCCAAAAGAAACACACGGTCAACTCTCCTGCACCTGACCATCAGCTCCATGAGACCGTACACCCCGTGTACTGTACACAACCCAAATGGACACCGGCCCTTGTTTCACCAACATGAACCTGCCATATGGTTTTGAGCCCAAGGGACTTTAAGCATTCAGAGAATTAGCCTCAAGTGCGGGAACGTTCACACTTCCAGCCAGCCAACTCATCTGAAGTGCACAGCCAGGACACAGAGATAAGCACTGACATCTCAGCTGGTCGCGAGAACTCAGTTTCAAGGTCAGACCAGCCCACGACCCAGACTCCTCCTGCCTTTGCATCTTGAAAGGCACATCACTGTGATAGATGCTTCATCAGAAAGTCAACACGGTTCCCAACCAGCAGGAACAGCATAGCCATGATGGTGCCTCCCCCAAGCACCAGACAGAGCACTGAGCAACAAACCTGAAATTTCACCAGCAGAAACCCTTGTGACACGTCCCAGCTCTTCTCAGAGCTGAACAGTGTGGCTACATCTGAGACAGTATAGAGATCTTGAGTATCCTAAAGGAACTCATTCAGAGGAGGCCCCGCAAAAGAGGCAAAATGGGCAGTACAGACTCCTTATAAGTGTGAGAACTGGAATGGATGACCGCCCCAAAATGCCCACCAGCTGAACACTCACCCAGATCTCTGCTAACCAGCCACTGACCACAGAGCCAGCTGTTCCATCGCCAGGTAATGGCATCACCCAGCCACCTCAGCTGATGGCTGCACATCCAGGTTGATCCAACACCTGTCAGCATACCGGTCACCACACAAACCCGATACCAGGACTTCTGAGGGACCCAATCGGAAAACCAGGAAACAGCATGTTGGAAAACAAGGCGAGACTTGGAGTTCTGGTGACACTGGAGTAAATCCAACTTTTATGTCACTTCCAACTCTTGGGCAGACCCCAAGCTGAAGCTCAGAAACAGAACTGAACTCTTAAGGCCCAAAGGTGTGCACGGAACATGCAGCCATACATGCATACCACCTTCTCAGTGATAAAGAGCTGCTGGGTCACATTGACCCTTTGCTGAAAGTGAGACAGCCGAAACTCTGGGCTGAAGTGCAAGAACCCCAGCCACTCCAGCCAGACAGGTCACCTAGACAGACTGTCAGGTCACAGAGGTCACAGGAAAATCTCACAGCCAGCCATGAGGACATGGCCTGAAGCCTCACACGCTTCAAAGCACTCACCGAGCACACACCAGACCTGCCTTCGCAAGCAAGTGCACAAGTTTCCTATGAGACCTTGCAACCCCCTGGAGAAGCCCTGTAAAGTGCAAGAACGTCTGGCCAGACCATACCAGACGTTTACATCGGCAAAAATATGAGACTGCAGTACCAGCATACACAAAAGGGGAACGGACAGCCAGAGTGTGACACACAGACAGCGTGGCCAAACCCTCAAGCACACACCTTCAAGGGGATGGAGGGAACCTGGCCCCACTCTGAGGCACACCCCCTTTCCTAAGAGACATCCTGCACCTGTCGACAACTGCCAATGCCAAAGCTGCTCTTCACAAGAAGCAACGATGCAGAGCTGATGTCAGCTATGTGGACTCACTCAAGACCACATTACATCATCAAACTCAAATGGCATTTGCACTCTACACCATGCCTGATTTACCCTCATCCCAAGGAGTTTCATCTTACAGCTGGATTCACCAACTACTGCCTTAGTCCTGGTCTACACCAACAACATGGCCAGAACTAAAGGGGGGTTGCCCACTTCAGCAGAACACTGCTCCCACCGGGGCACTAACTACTCAGATGACAAAAGAGCCCAGCTCTGCACTTCACGAATCATCCAGTGATTCTCCAGTCTCCCACAGCAACACTTCAAGCTGGACTCCCAGTGATCACAGTACAAGTGACAGCCATCCTGATCACCCTTTAAATCGCATCAGCTCACAAGAACTGCATCAAAGAACTCCTCAGTTACACAGACTCAAATTTCCAATTTGCCAAATTATGCCAATCTCAGCTTCACACGCCACCTCCTTGGCTAGGAAAAGATGAGTCTGCCACAATGAACAGGAAGCCAGTCAAGCACCAACACCTGTACCAGGCATGCAAGAACATCACAAGTGTATGGCATGGTGAGCTACGGCCTCAACCAAGACCCACCCACCCACCCATGACATGGCAACCATAACCAGAATGAAACCAACTTTCACCTCCAGGGTACCCACCTCGCAGCCCTGACACTAACTTAAGAGCTATCCATAAATGTCATTGCCTAAATGCAAACCCCTGACTGAACAATAAAGCTTATGCTTTACCACCTCCCGGACCCCTCAAACCACCCTATCACATCTACTCGACTTGCTGCTGCTCCAGCCCTCAAACTGCGGCATGACGTCACACATGCTACATGTGCTGAGCAACATTCCATAATATGTCCCTGATGCCCACTCTGCGCCAAAGCTTGTGGTGACACAGCGACAAAGGGGGTCAGGTTAATGCATACCCACAACGCACCATGTGCTGGACACCACAGTACCAGAGACACTTATAAGACACTAAAACAAGTGGCATACGGGCTAGCATAAAGCAAGATGTGGCGGAATATGTCAGAGCATGTCAGGTTGCTGTCAATTCGAAACAGCAAGCCTGAACCACAAAGCCCACTACAACGCACTCCACTTTGGGTTTGCAATCACTGAAATGACACTTAGCTGTTTCAGCACATATGGGCCGATAACACTATACAGATCTGTGTCAGTCCTCACTTTCCAGTCTGCCAGCATGTCACAGAAAGCAAACCCCACAGGAGGAGATGTGAACACCTGACTAAGAGGCATTGCAGAGAGCCTCACCCTAAAGACCATTGAACTTTTAATATTCTGAGTAATAGTCACGATCCGGAAGAGACTCCTGACACACGACTCAAGCCAGAATCACCACCACGGGGAGCTAAACAAGGCCATCAGTTCCTTAAGCTACGCCCTCAAAGCCCAGCTGACACTACGCGACAAGCACAGCACCCATCTGCAAAAGGAACTGACACATGGCCAAAACCCGCATAGACAAACTGGCAGTGAAAGTCCAGGATGGCTTCAGGCATCAGACCACTGAGTTCCTGAGAGAGCTGTTGCATCTCACGCTTCACAGACAAGCTCAAGTGAAGACTCAGGATAAACTCAAGGTACCAGGTGGAGTGAAACCGGAAACAAAGAAAAAAAGTTGAACAGCTCCAAGAAGCCCTTGCAGTTGCTGAACGTGACCGACAAGAACTCAAGGCTTCCCAGAAAGACATGAGAAGACATCTACAGTCTGCAGAACAGCTACTAGAGGAAGCTAAAACTGACCTTAAAACAAAGACTCTAAGATAAATGCTCTGGAAGACCACCTGAAAAGGAATTAGAGCCAAGAAAAGCGGAGCCCTCATCAGCATCACCACCGCTGAGCAGAACGGAGTCCCCCATCCAAGAATTGCTACACACTGGAAGAAGTGAATGGCCGCAAACCAAAGCATTGCCAGCCCTCACCATAGAACTCTTCCTTCTAGCAAAGAAGAAAGCCTCTCCATGCAGACCCCGAAACTGCACGAGACGACTCCCAAAGACCTTGACAAACTGGCTAAAACATCACCCAGTTTGACCAAACACTACAGAAGGCCAAGATATCCAGAAGTGGAAGCTCACGCGACTGACAGAGACAGGTTACACCTCCTCAGACCCACATCCAGTCCTGAGAGTCAACCTGATGCAAAGGTCCATGAACAGGTGCACAGCTGCACGCCCTCAGACCTTCAAACGGAACCACTGGAGAAGAGGGGCCCAGGCAGAGACACTGCTGAACCTGAACAAGGTTAACACCCAAGCTGAGGAAAAGTAGAAACCACCTGTCATCAGTCATTTGTGATCCACCTGCCATCTGACCATCATGATCCACTGTTGGCTGAAGATGTCTCCAGGTGAACATTTTCAGCCAAAGGGGATTCTGTAACATCTGCTTATGATCCTTGATGGTCGTTGGGACTTTATGGCTTAAGGGACCCTTTTAGCCTTTTGAGTTTTGCATATAAATTACTGACCTGGCCTCAGCGTTTACATTTATATGGGTACTAAATTGCAGATGGTCTTTATCACTATCAAAAGGATGCAAAAGGATCGACTAAGTGTCCTTATCAAGCTTCAAAACATTCCACAGAAGGGGGTGACCCCCGGACCAGACTAGTCTGTCTCCACGATTTCAAATACACACACACACACACACACACACACACACACACACACACACACACACACACACACACACACACACACACACACACACACACACACACACACACACACACACACACACACACACACACACACACACACACACACACACACACACACACACACACACACACACACACACACACACACACACACACACACACACACACACACACACACACACACACACACACACACACACACACACACACACACACACACACACACACACACACACACACACACACACACACACACACACACACACACACACACACACACACACACACACACACACACACACACACACACACACACACACACACACACACACACACACACACACACACACACACACACACACACACACACACACACACACACACACACACACACACACACACACACACACACACACACACACACACACACACACACACACACACACACACACACACACACACACACACACACACACACACACACACACACACACACACACACACACACACACACACACACACACACACACACACACACACACACACACACACACACACACACACACACACACACACACACACACACACACACACACACACACACACACACACACACACACACACACACACACACACACACACACACACACACACACACACACACACACACACACACACACACACACACACACACACACACACACACACACACACACACACACACACACACACACACACACACACACACACACACACACACACACACACACACACACACACACACACACACACACACACACACACACACACACACACACACACACACACACACACACACACACACACACACACACACACACACACACACACACACACACACACACACACACACACACACACACACACACACACACACACACACACACACACACACACACACACACACACACACACACACACACACACACACACACACACACACACACACACACACACACACACACACACACACACACACACACACACACACACACACACACACACACACACACACACACACACACACACACACACACACACACACACACACACACACACACACACACACACACACACACACACACACACACACACACACACACACACACACACACACACACACACACACACACACACACACACACACACACACACACACACACACACACACACACACACACACACACACACACACACACACACACACACACACACACACACACACACACACACACACACACACACACACACACACACACACACACACACACACACACACACACACACACACACACACACACACACACACACACACACACACACACACACACACACACACACACACACACACACACACACACACACACACACACACACACACACACACACACACACACACACACACACACACACACACACACACACACACACACACACACACACACACACACACACACACACACACACACACACACACACACACACACACACACACACACACACACACACACACACACACACACACACACACACACACACACACACACACACACACACACACACACACACACACATTCATCAGGAATCTACGCACCAGGATGCTTTACTCAGCACCCACAAAACCCATGCAAGTAACCGCTTGTTAACTATCTAGATGCGCTTCTAGGCTTCGACCCCTTTTAATTAAGGTGATGTGATTATCTGATGGTTCATAACAGGTTGTAGTTAGCTGATGTTAAAATCCTGCCATACTCTCTCTTGTGAGCGCTCCCTCTCTCTCTCTCTCTCTCTCTCTCTCTCTCTCTCTCTCTCTCTCTCTCTCTCTCTCTCTCTCTCTCTCTCTCTCTCTCTCTCTCTCTCTCTCTCTCTCTCTCTCTCTCTCTCTCTCTCTCTCTCTCTCTCTCTCTCTCTCTCTCTCTCTCTCTCTCTCTCTCTCTCTCTCTCTCTCTCTCTCTCTCTCTCTCTCTCTCTCTCTCTCTCTCTCTCTCTCTCTCTCTCTCTCTCTCTCTCTCTCTCTCTCTCTCTCTCTCTCTCTCTCTCTCTCTCTCTCTCTCTCTCTCTCTCTCTCTCTCTCTCTCTCTCTCTCTCTCTCTCTCTCTCTCTCTCTCTCTCTCTCTCTCTCTCTCTCTCTCTCTCTCTCTCTCTCTCTCTCTCTCTCTCTCTCTCTCTCTCTCTCTCTCTCTCTCTCTCTCTCTCTCTCTCTCTCTCTCTCTCTCTCTCTCTCTCTCTCTCTCTCTCTCTCTCTCTCTCTCTCTCTCTCTCTCTCTCTCTCTCTCTCTCTCTCTCTCTCTCTCTCTCTCTCTCTCTCTCTCTCTCTCTCTCTCTCTCTCTCTCTCTCTCTCTCTCTCTCTCTCTCTCTCTCTCTCTCTCTCTCTCTCTCTCTCTCTCTCTCTCTCTCTCTCTCTCTCTCTCTCTCTCTCTCTCTCTCTCTCTCTCTCTCTCTCTCTCTCTCTCTCTCTCTCTCTCTCTCTCTCTCTCTCTCTCTCTCTCTCTCTCTCTCTCTCTCTCTCTCTCTCTCTCTCTCTCTCTCTCTCTCTCTCTCTCTCTCTCTCTCTCTCTCTCTCTCTCTCTCTCTCTCTCTCTCTCTCTCTCTCTCTCTCTCTCTCTCTCTCTCTCTCTCTCTCTCTCTCTCTCTCTCTCTCTCTCTCTCTCTCTCTCTCTCTCTCTCTCTCTCTCTCTCTCTCTCTCTCTCTCTCTCTCTCTCTCTCTCTCTCTCTCTCTCTCTCTCTCTCTCTCTCTCTCTCTCTCTCTCTCTCTCTCTCTCTCTCTCTCTCTCTCTCTCTCTCTCTCTCTCTCTCTCTCTCTCTCTCTCTCTCTCTCTCTCTCTCTCTCTCTCTCTCTCTCTCTCTCTCTCTCTCTCTCTCTCTCTCTCTCTCTCTCTCTCTCTCTCTCTCTCTCTCTCTCTCTCTCTCTCTCTCTCTCTCTCTCTCTCTCTCTCTCTCTCTCTCTCTCTCTCTCTCTCTCTCTCTCTCTCTCTCTCTCTCTCTCTCTCTCTCTCTCTCTCTCTCTCTCTCTCTCTCTCTCTCTCTCTCTCTCTCTCTCTCTCTCTCTCTCTCTCTCTCTCTCTCTCTCTCTCTCTCTCTCTCTCTCTCTCTCTCTCTCTCTCTCTCTCTCTCTCTCTCTCTCTCTCTCTCTCTCTCTCTCTCTCTCTCTCTCTCTCTCTCTCTCTCTCTCTCTCTCTCTCTCTCTCTCTCTCTCTCTCTCTCTCTCTCTCTCTCTCTCTCTCTCTCTCTCTCTCTCTCTCTCTCTCTCTCTCTCTCTCTCTCTCTCTCTCTCTCTCTCTCTCTCTCTCTCTCTCTCTCTCTCTCTCTCTCTCTCTCTCTCTCTCTCTCTCTCTCTCTCTCTCTCTCTCTCTCTCTCTCTCTCTCTCTCTCTCTCTCTCTCTCTCTCTCTCTCTCTCTCTCTCTCTCTCTCTCTCTCTCTCTCTCTCTCTCTCTCTCTCTCTCTCTCTCTCTCTCTCTCTCTCTCTCTCTCTCTCTCTCTCTCTCTCTCTCTCTCTCTCTCTCTCTCTCTCTCTCTCTCTCTCTTCTGCATTGCAAATTACATGTCATTTCATGAGAAAGAAACATCTTTCATGTACTTGAGCTTAACTCTTATAATTGCATTGAGCAACTTTCTCTCACTGAGAAAGAAGCTTTTCAGCATCTGTGGCCTTGGATTCTCTTCATTTGTTTAGTTGCACTGACACAGCTTTTAGTGTTCTCAGAAGCTCCAAAACAGTGATTCTGAGCATTGAAGCTCTAACATAACTTTCTGCAAAAAGCTCTAACTCATGAAAATCTGTCTTCTGCATTGCAAATTACATGTCATTTCATGAGAAAGAAACATCTTTCATGTACTTGACCTTTCCTCTTAAAAATGCATTGAGCAACTTTCTCTCACTGAGAAAGAAGCTTTTCAGCATCTGTGGCCTTGGATTCTCTTCATTTGCTTAGTTGCACTAACACAGCTTTTAGTGTTCTCAGAAGCTCCAAAACAGTGATTCTGAGCATTGAAGCTCTAACATAACTTTCTCTGCAAAAAAGCTCTAACTCATGAAAATCTGTCTTCTGCATTGCAAATTACATGTCATTTCATGAGAAAGAAACATCTTTCATGTACTTGAGCTTAACTCTTATAATTGCATTGAGCAACTTTCTCTCACTGAGAAAGAAGCTTTTCAGCATCTGTGGCCTTGGATTCTCTTCATTTGCTTAGTTGCACTAACACAGCTTTTAGTGTTCTCAGAAGCTCCAAAACAGTGATTCTGAGCATTGAAGCTCTAACATAACTTTCGCTGCAAAAAAGCTCTAACTCATGAAAATCTGTCTTCTGCATTGCAAATTACATGTCATTTCATGAGAAAGAAACATCTTTCATGTACTTGAGCTTAACTCTTATAATTGCATTGAGCAACTTTCTCTCACTGAGAAAGAAGCTTTTCAGCATCTGTGGCCTTGGATTCTTTTCATTTGTTTAGTTGCACTAACACAGCTTTTAGTGTTCTCAGAAGCTCCAAAACAGTGATTCTGAGCATTGAAGCTCTAACATAACTTTCTCTGCAAAAAAGCTCTAACTCATGAAAATCTGTCTTCTGCATTGCAAATTACATGTCATTTCATGAGAAAGAAACATCTTTCATGTACTTGACCTTTCCTCTTAAAAATGCATTGAGCAACTTTCTCTCACTGAGAAAGAAGCTTTTCAGCATCTGTGGCCTTGGATTCTCTTCATTTGCTTAGTTGCACTAACACAGCTTTTAGTGTTCTCAGAAGCTCCAAAACAGTGATTCTGAGCATTGAAGCTCTAACATAACTTTCTCTGCAAAAATCTCTAACTCATGAAAATCTGTCTTCTGCATTGCAAATTACATGTCATTTCATGAGAAAGAAACATCTTTCATGTACTTGACCTTTCCTCTTAAAAATGCATTGAGCAACTTTCTCTCACTGAGAAAGAAGCTTTTCAGCATCTGTGGCCTTGGATTCTCTTCATTTGCTTAGTTGCACTGACACAGCTTTTAGTGTTCTCAGAAGCTCCAAAACAGTGATTCTGAGCATTGAAGCTCTAACATAACTTTCTCTGCAAAAAAGCTCTAACTCATGAAAATCTGTCTTCTGCATTGCAAATTACATGTCATTTCATGAGAAAGAAACATCTTTCATGTACTTGAGCTTAACTCTTATAATTGCATTGAGCAACTTTCTCTCACTGAGAAAGAAGCTTTTCAGCATCTGTGGCCTTGGATTCTCTTCATTTGCTTAGTTGCACTGACACAGCTTTTAGTGTTCTCAGAAGCTCCAAAACAGTGATTCTGAGCATTGAAGCTCTAACATAACTTTCTCTGCAAAAAAGCTCTAACTCATGAAAATCTGTCTTCTGCATTGCAAATTACATGTCATTTCATGAGAAAGAAACATCTTTCATGTACTTGAGCTTAACTCTTAAAAATGCATTGAACAACTTTCTCTCACTGAGAAAGAAGCTTTTCAGCATCTGTGGCCTTGGATTCTCTTCATTTGCTTAGTTGCACTTACACAGCTTTTAGTGTTCTCAGAAGCTCCAAAACAGTGATTCTGAGCATTGAAGCTCTAATATAACTTTCTCTGCAAAAAAGCTCTAACTCATGAAAATCTGTCTTCTGCATTGCAAATTACATGTCATTTCATGAGAAACATCTTTCATGTACTTGACCTTTCCTCTTAAAAATGCATTGAGTAACTTTCTCTCACTGAGAAAGAAGCTTTTCAGCATCTGTGGCCTTGGATTCTCTTCATTTGCTTAGTTGCACTAACACAGCTTTTAGTGTTCTCAGAAGCTCCAAAACAGTGATTCTGAGCATTGAAGCTCTAACATAACTTTCTCTGCAAAAAAGCTCTAACTCATGAAAATCTGTCTTCTGCATTGCAAATTACATGTCATTTCATGAGAAAGAAACATCTTTCATGTACTTGACCTTTCCTCTTAAAAATGCATTGAGTAACTTTCTCTCACTGAGAAAGAAGCTTTTCAGCATCTGTGGCCTTGGATTCTCTTCATTTGCTTAGTTGCACTAACACAGCTTTTAGTGTTCTCAGAAGCTCCAAAACAGTGATTCTGAGCATTGAAGCTCTAAATAACTTTCTCTGCAAAAAGCTCTAACTCATGAAAATCTGTCTTCTGCATTGCAAATTACATGTCATTTCATGAGAAACATCTTTCATGTACTTGACCTTTCCTCTTAAAAATGCATTGAGTAACTTTCTCTCACTGAAAGAAGCTTTTCAAGCATCTGTGGCCTTGGATTCTCTTCATTTGTTTAGTTGCACTGACACAGCTTTTAGTGTTCTCAGAAGCTCCAAAACAGTGATTCTGAGCATTGAAGCTCTAAATAACTTTCTCTGCAAAAAGCTCTAACTCATGAAAATCTGTCTTCTGCATTGCAAATTACATGTCATTTCATGAGAAACATCTTTCATGTACTTGACCTTTCCTCTTAAAAATGCATTGAGTAACTTTCTCTCACTGAAAGAAGCTTTTCAAGCATCTGTGGCCTTGGATTCTCTTCATTTGTTTAGTTGCACTGACACAGCTTTTAGTGTTCTCAAGCTCCAAAACAGTGATTCTGAGCATTGAAGCTCTAACATAACTTTCTCTGCAAAAAGCTCTAACTCATGAAAATCTGTCTTCTGCATTGCAAATTATATGTCATTTCATGAGAAACATCTTTCATGTACTTGACCTTTCCTCTTAAAAATGCATTGAGTAACTTTCTCTCACTGAAAGAAGCTTTTCAAGCATCTGTGGCCTTGGATTCTCTTCATTTGCTTAGTTGCACTGACACAGCTTTTAGTGTTCTCAGAAGCTCCAAAACAGTGATTCTGAGCATTGAAGCTCTAAATAACTTTCTCTGCAAAAAGCTCTAACTCATGAAAATCTGTCTTCTGCATTGCAAATTACATGTCATTTCATGAGAAACATCTTTCATGTACTTGACCTTTCCTCTTAAAAATGCATTGAGTAACTTTCTCTCACTGAAAGAAGCTTTTCAAGCATCTGTGGCCTTGGATTCTCTTCATTTGCTTAGTTGCACTGACACAGCTTTTAGTGTTCTCAGAAGCTCCAAAACAGTGATTCTGAGCATTGAAGCTCTAACATAACTTTCTGCAAAAAGCTCTAACTCATGAAAATCTGTCTTCTGCATTGCAAATTATATGTCATTTCATGAGAAACATCTTTCATGTACTTGACCTTTCCTCTTAAAATGCATTGA
>NW_026704857.1:0-25975 GCF_012432095.1 Onychostoma macrolepis
CCGACGGAGTCTGATTTCTCCCAGGTTTTTCTCCATTCTGTCACAGAGGAGTTTTGGTTCCTTGCCGCTGTCGCCTCTGGCTTGCTCAGTTGGGGCGCTTAATTTCTAGCGATTATCGCCGATTTGATTGCACAGATACCATTTAAACTAAACTGAGCTAGACAATGACATGTCTGAATTCAATAATGAAATGCCCTTTAACTGAAAATTGAGTGTTTAATCTTACCATCATACATTACTGACATTCTGTCTTCCAATTTGATACTGTTAAGTGCTTTGACACAATCTGTATTGTTAAAAGCGCTATGTAAATAAAGGTGACTTGACCGCTTTGCGAGACCAGACCTCCGTGGGAGGCGAGGCAAGGCCCCTCCTTATTTGCTCTGCTATTCTTCTGGCGGCAATCCCGAAGGGAAGCACACCGTTCCTGGAGACACTGCAATACCAGGCCGATGCGTGGAGTGGACGGAGCAAGCCCCGGCTCCAGCTCCGTGATCCAAAAATCAATTTAATATGCAGTCCCCGGGTAGGGGACGTATCAGATATTAAACTGATAAGAACAGATACTACACTTGATCTTAGCCAAAAGGCCGAGAAGCGATGACCCCTGAGACGCAGCGGGGAGGAAGCCAGAAACGGCCACGCCCATCCAGGCCGCGGTCAGTCACAGAGACCTGAAACGCCGGGGGACGGTAGCACCCTCCCCCGCCTGCGACGGAAAGTACGGCATCGCTCCTAACTCCCAAACGGCTTGTCGTAGAGCCAAGTGCCTTATGTCATCGGAATCCTTGGCTCGAGCCGAACGAGAGGCAGGTCTCGGATCGGCTCGTCGCACTGACGAGATTTTCGGCTATTTTGGGTTTTGTCGAAAACCTACTTTTGCAAACTAGCACCAGGCATTTGGCCCAGTCCGGCCCGAAGCGGCTCAGAAAGATTCTCTGGAGTCTGACTGTCAATAATCCAGCAGAAAAAGCGGAAATTTCCATTCTCCTTGGCGAGGGGACCTCAAAACGTTCGCAGGTCGTGTGGCCGAGGTTGCTAAAATGGCTATAACTCGAGAAAGGAATGAGATCGTTTCACCCAAATCGGCACACCTATGCGGGCCCAATCTGTGGTCAGGCGAAAAAGGGCGCCGGCAGTGGCCACTTGGTGGCGCTGCGAGACGAAGAAAAAAAGCATACTGATATAGAAAGGACACCCAAACAAGCATGAAAACTGCTACAGCTGGGCAACAGTCAGTCTGATCGACTTGAAAAGTGAGGTCTGTGAGAAATTGAAACTAAATGGCCCATCAGGGGTGGGGCGGACTTTTGAAGAGCGCAAGCGACTTTGTTTTCACACACGCGCGATATGACAGAACCGTTCGCACTGTACAACCCTCTGGATCGCTGACTAGCCAGAACAAAGAAAAGAAGAACAAAGACACAAAAGAAAAACAAAGACGCGAAACAAGAACAAAGACACAAAAGCAAAAAAAGATTTATTTAACCAGCTCTTTCAGGGGAGAGCGCGAACGCAGTCCCCCACTACCATAAATTATGCAGTCGAGATTCCCACATTTGGGGAATTCGCAGGGGTCAGCACGTCCGGAGTGCAATGGCCGAGCCTCGCCCTGGGTGAACCGCCTTCTTGATCATGGTGTCTCCCCTGCCAGGTAAGTATGAAGACTCAAGCTGCCAGTCAGGGCTACCATTTCCCTCTCGACCATCCTCATCAACGGTGACCCCACCCCTATCAAAGGATTCGGCATTCCCAACCCCGATCCCGGAATTCCCATCCCAACCCAACCCAACCCCTCCCCTCCCCTCCCCTCCCCTCCCCTCCCCTCCCCTATCCTCTCATTGAGATCATCAGCTCATTAGTTCTCTCTCCTAACGAGTTGGTGATCTCAATCGGGTGTGTTATATAAGGGAGACATGCAAAATGGCGCCCAGGACTTCAATTGAGAGCCAATGTTTTAGATGATCCCTTTTTAATCAAACAAACCTGATCCGACGCATCAGCTCGTTAGTGGAAGACTCCGAGACCTCAGGTGAGAGATCTCAATAAACGGCAACCACTGCTATAATAAAATAAAATACCTAACTACATAATACTATTATTGTTAGAAATTGCAACAAAATCAAAATAGAAATATAAACTTTTGAACTGCGGGTTTCGTCTGGCCAGAGGAGAACAGGCCCCCCGACGGAGTCTGATTTCTCCCCAGGTTTTTTTCTCCATTCTGTCACAGAGGAGTTTTGGTTCCTTGCCGCTGTCGCCTCTGGCTTGCTCAGTTGGGGACGCTTAATTTCTAGCGATTATCGCCGATTTGATTGCACAGATACCATTTAAACTAAACTGAGCTAGACAATGACATGTCTGAATTCAATAATGAAATGCCCTTTAACTGAAAATTGAGTGTTTAATCTTACCATCATACATTACTGACATTCTGTCTTCCAATTTGATACTGTTAAGTGCTTTGACACAATCTGTATTGTTAAAAGCGCTATGTAAATAAAGGTGACTTGACCGCTGCGAGACCAGACCTCCGTGGGAGGCGAGGCAAGGCCCCTCCTTATTTGCTCTGCTATTCTTCTGGCGGCAATCCCGAAAGGGAAGCACACCGTTCCTGGAGACACTGCAATACCAGGCCGATGCGTGGAGTGGACGGAGCAAGCCCCGGCTCCAGCTCCGTGATCCAAAAATCAATTTAATATGCAGTCCCCGGGTAGGGGACGTATCAGATATTAAACTGATAAGAACAGATACTACACTTGATCTTAGCCAAAAGGCCGGCGATGACCCCTGAGACGCAGCGGGAGGAAGCCAGAAACGGCCACGCCCATCAGGCAGCGGTCAGTCACAGAGACCTGAAACGCCGGGGACGGTAGCACCCTCCCCGCCTGCGACGGAAAGTACGGCATCGCTCCTAACTCCCAAGCGGCTTGTCGTGAGCCAAGTGCCTTATGTCATCGGAATCCTTGGCTCGAGCCGAACGAGAGGCAGGTCTCGGATCGGCTCGTCGCACTGGCGAGATTTTCGGCTATTTTGGGTTTTGTCGAAAACCTACTTTTGCAAACTAGCACCAGGCATTTGGCCCAGTCCGCCCAAGCGGCTCAGAAAGATTCTCTGAGTCTGACTGTCAATAATCCAGCAGAAAAAGCGGAAATTTCCATTCTCCTTGGCGAGGGACCTCAAAGCGTTCGCAGGTCGTGTGGCGAGGTTGCTAAAATAGCTATAACTCGAGAAAGGAATGAGATCGTTTCACCCAAATCGGCACACCTATATGCGGGCCCAATCTGTGGTCAGGCGAAAAGGGCGCCGGCAGTGGCCACTTGGTGGCGCTGCGAGACGAAGAAAAAAAGCATACTGATATAGAAAGGACACCCAAACAAGCATGAAAACTGCTACAGCTGGGCAACAGTCAGTCTGATCGACTTGAAAAGTGAGGTCTGTGAGAAATTGAAACTAAATGGCCCATCAGGGGTGGGGCGGACTTTTGAAGAGCGCAAGCGACTTTGTTTTCACACACGCGCGATATGACAGAACCGTTCGCACTGTACAACCCTCTGGATCGCTGACTAGCCAGAACAAAGAAAAGAAGAACAAAGACACAAAAGAAAAACAAAGACGAAACAAGAACAAAGACACAAAAGAAAAACAAAGACGCGAAACAAGAACAAAGACACAAAAGCAAAAAAAGATTTATTTAACCAGCTCTTTCAGGGGAGAGCGCGAACGCAGTCCCCCACTACCATAAATTATGCAGTCGAGATTCCCACATTTGGGGAATTCGCAGGGGTCAGCACGTCCGGAGTGCAATGGCCGAGCCTCGCCCTGGGTGAACCGCCTTCTTGATCATGGTGTCTCCCCTGCCAGGTAAGTATGAAGACTCAAGCTGCCAGTCAGGGCTACCATTTCCCTCTCGACCATCCTCATCAACGGTGACCCCCACCCCTATCAAAGGATTCGGCATTCCCAACCCCGATCCCGGAATTCCCATCCCATCCCAACCCAACCCAACCCCTCCCCTCCCCTCCCCTCCCCTCCCCTCCCCTCCCCTATCCTCTCATTGAGATCATCAGCTCATTAGTTCTCTCTCCTAACGAGTTGGTGATCTCAATCGGGTGTGTTATATAAGGGAGACATGCAAAATGGCGCCCAGGACTTCAATTGAGAGCCAATGTTTTAGATGATCCCTTTTTAATCAAACAAACCTGATCCGACGCATCAGCTCGTTAGTGGAAGACTCCGAGACCTCAGGTGAGAGATCTCAATAAACGGCAACCACTGCTATAATAAAATAAAATACCTAACTACATAATACTATTATTGTTAGAAATTGCAACAAAATCAAAATAGAAATATAAACTTTTGAACTGCGGGTTTCGTCTGGCCAGAGGAGAACAGGCCCCCCGACGGAGTCTGATTTCTCCCCAGGTTTTTTTCTCCATTCTGTCACAGAGGGAGTTTTGGTTCCTTGCCGCTGTCGCCTCTGGCTTGCTCAGTTGGGGACGCTTAATTTCTAGCGATTATCGCCGATTTGATTGCACAGATACCATTTAAACTAAACTGAGCTAGACAATGACATGTCTGAATTCAATAATGAAATGCCCTTTAACTGAAAATTGAGTGTTTAATCTTACCATCATACATTACTGACATTCTGTCTTCCAATTTGATACTGTTAAGTGCTTTGACACAATCTGTATTGTTAAAAGCGCTATGTAAATAAAGGTGACTTGACCGCTGCGAGACCAGACCTCCGTGGGAGGCGAGGCAAGGCCCCTCCTTATTTGCTCTGCTATTCTTCACAAAAAGCGGCAATCCCCGAAAAGGGGAAGCACACCGTTCCTGGAGACACTGCAATACCAGGCCGATGCGTGGAGTGGACGGAGCAAGCCCCGGCTCCAGCTCCGTGATCCAAAAATCAATTTAATATGCAGTCCCCGGGTAGGGGACGTATCAGATATTAAACTGATAAGAACAGATACTACACTTGATCTTAGCCAAAAGGCCGGCGATGACCCCTGAGACGCAGCGGGAGGAAGCCAGAAACGGCCACGCCCATCAGGCAGCGGTCAGTCACAGAGACCTGAAACGCCGGGGACGGTAGCACCCTCCCCGCCTGCGACGGAAAGTACGGCATCGCTCCTAACTCCCAAACGGCTTGTCGTAGAGCCAAGTGCCTTATGTCATCGGAATCCTTGGCTCGAGCCGAACGAGAGGCAGGTCTCGGATCGGCTCGTCGCACTGACGAGATTTTCGGCTATTTTGGGTTTTGTCGAAAACCTACTTTTGCAAACTAGCACCAGGCATTTGGCCCAGTCCGCCCGAAGCGGCTCAGAAAGATTCTCTGAGTCTGACTGTCAATAATCCAGCAGAAAAAGCGGAAATTTCCATTCTCCTTGGCGAGGGACCTCAAAAGCGTTCGCAGGTCGTGTGGCGAGGTTGCTAAAATGGCTATAACTCGAGAAAGGAATGAGATCGTTTCACCCAAATCGGCACACCTATGTACGGGCCCAATCTGTGGTCAGGCGAAAAAGGGCGCCGGCAGTGGCCACTTGGTGGCGCTGCGAGACGAAGAAAAAAAGCATACTGATATAGAAAGGACACCCAAACAAGCATGAAAACTGCTACAGCTGGGCAACAGTCAGTCTGATCGACTTGAAAAGTGAGGTCTGTGAGAAATTGAAACTAAATGGCCCATCAGGGGTGGGGCGGACTTTTGAAGAGCGCAAGCGACTTTGTTTTCACACACGCGCGATATGACAGAACCGTTCGCACTGTACAACCCTCTGGATCGCTGACTAGCCAGAACAAAGAAAAGAAGAACAAAGACACAAAAGAAAAACAAAGGCGAAACAAGAACAAAGACACAAAAGCAAAAAAAGATTTATTTAACCAGCTCTTTCAGGGGAGAGCGCGAACGCAGTCCCCCACTACCATAAATTATGCAGTCGAGATTCCCACATTTGGGGAATTCGCAGGGGTCAGCACGTCCGGAGTGCAATGGCCGAGCCTCGCCCTGGGTGAACCGCCTTCTTGATCATGGTGTCTCCCCTGCCAGGTAAGTATGAAGACTCAAGCTGCCAGTCAGGGCTACCATTTCCCTCTCGACCATCCTCATCAGCGGTGACCCCACCCCTATCAAAGGATTCGGCATTCCCAACCCCGATCCCGGAATTCCCATCCCAACCCAACCCAACCCCTCCCCTCCCCTCCCCTCCCCTCCCCTCCCCTATCCTCTCATTGAGATCATCAGCTCATTAGTTCTCTCTCCTAACGAGTTGGTGATCTCAATCGGGTGTGTTATATAAGGGAGACATGCAAAATGGCGCCCAGGACTTCAATTGAGAGCCAATGTTTTAGATGATCCCTTTTAATCAAACAAACCTGATCCGACGATCAGCTCGTTAGTGGAAGACTCCGAGACCTCAGGTGAGAGATCTCAATAAACGGCAACCACTGCTATAATAAAATAAAATACCTAACTACATAATACTATTATTGTTAGAAATTGCAACAAAATCAAAATAGAAATATAAACTTTTGAACTGCGGGTTTCGTCTGGCCAGAGGAGAACAGGCCCCCCGACGGAGTCTGATTTCTCCCCAGGTTTTTTTCTCCATTCTGTCACAGAGGAGTTTTGGTTCCTTGCCGCTGTCGCCTCTGGCTTGCTCAGTTGGGGACGCTTAATTTCTAGCGATTATCGCCGATTTGATTGCACAGATACCATTTAAACTAAACTGAGCTAGACAATGACATGTCTGAATTCAATAATGAAATGCCCTTTAACTGAAAATTGAGTGTTTAATCTTACCATCATACATTACTGACATTCTGTCTTCCAATTTGATACTGTTAAGTGCTTTGACACAATCTGTATTGTTAAAAGCGCTATGTAAATAAAGGTGACTTGACCGCTGCGAGACCAGACCTCCGTGGGAGGCGAGGCAAGGCCCCTCCTTATTTGCTCTGCTATTCTTCTGGCGGCAATCCCGAAGGGAAGCACACCGTTCCTGGAGACACTGCAATACCAGGCCGATGCGTGGAGTGGACGGAGCAAGCCCCGGCTCCAGCTCCGTGATCCAAAAATCAATTTAATATGCAGTCCCCGGGTAGGGGACGTATCAGATATTAAACTGATAAGAACAGATACTACACTTGATCTTAGCCAAAAGGCCGGCGATGACCCCTGAGACGCAGCGGGAGGAAGCCAGAAACGGCCACGCCCATCAGGCAGCGGTCAGTCACAGAGACCTGAAACGCCGGGGGACGGTAGCACCCTCCCCCGCCTGCGACGGAAAGTACGGCATCGCTCCTAACTCCCAAACGGCTTGTCGTAGAGCCAAGTGCCTTATGTCATCGGAATCCTTGGCTCGAGCCGAACGAGAGGCAGGTCTCGGATCGGCTCGTCGCACTGACGAGATTTTCGGCTATTTTGGGTTTTGTCGAAAACCTACTTTTGCAAACTAGCACCAGGCATTTGGCCCAGTCCGGCCCGAAGCGGCTCAGAAAGATTCTCTGGAGTCTGACTGTCAATAATCCAGCAGAAAAAGCGGAAATTTCCATTCTCCTTGGCGAGGGGACCTCAAAACGTTCGCAGGTCGTGTGGCCGAGGTTGCTAAAATGGCTATAACTCGAGAAAGGAATGAGATCGTTTCACCCAAATCGGCACACCTATGTACGGGCCCAATCTGTGGTCAGGCGAAAAAGGGCGCCGGCAGTGGCCACTTGGTGGCGCTGCGAGACGAAGAAAAAAAGCATACTGATATAGAAAGGACACCCAAACAAGCATGAAAACTGCTACAGCTGGGCAACAGTCAGTCTGATCGACTTGAAAAGTGAGGTCTGTGAGAAATTGAAACTAAATGGCCCATCAGGGGTGGGGCGGACTTTTGAAGAGCGCAAGCGACTTTGTTTTCACACACGCGCGATATGACAGAACCGTTCGCACTGTACAACCCTCTGGATCGCTGACTAGCCAGAACAAAGAAAAGAAGAACAAAGACACAAAAGCAAAAAGATTTATTTAACCAGCTCTTTCAGGGAGAGCGAACGCAGTCCCCACTACCATAAATTATATAAGGGAGACATGCAAAATGGCGCCCAGGACTTCAATTGAGAGCCAATGTTTTAGATGATCCCTTTTTAATCAAACAAACCTGATCCGACGCATCAGCTCGTTAGTGGAAGACTCCGAGACCTCAGGTGAGAGATCTCAATAAACGGCAACCACTGCTATAATAAAATAAAATACCTAACTACATAATACTATTATTGTTAGAAATTGCAACAAAATCAAAATAGAAATATAAACTTTTGAACTGCGGGTTTCGTCTGGCCAGAGGAGAACAGGCCCCCCGACGGAGTCTGATTTCTCCCCAGGTTTTTTTCTCCATTCTGTCACAGAGGAGTTTTGGTTCCTTGCCGCTGTCGCCTCTGGCTTGCTCAGTTGGGGACGCTTAATTTCTAGCGATTATCGCCGATTTGATTGCACAGATACCATTTAAACTAAACTGAGCTAGACAATGACATGTCTGAATTCAATAATGAAATGCCCTTTAACTGAAAATTGAGTGTTTAATCTTACCATCATACATTACTGACATTCTGTCTTCCAATTTGATACTGTTAAGTGCTTTGACACAATCTGTATTGTTAAAAGCGCTATGTAAATAAAGGTGACTTGACCGCTTTGCGAGACCAGACCTCCGTGGGAGGCGAGGCAAGGCCCCTCCTTATTTGCTCTGCTATTCTTCTGGCGGCAATCCCGAAAGGGAAGCACACCGTTCCTGGAGACACTGCAATACCAGGCCGATGCGTGGAGTGGACGGAGCAAGCCCCGGCTCCAGCTCCGTGATCCAAAAATCAATTTAATATGCAGTCCCCGGGTAGGGGACGTATCAGATATTAAACTGATAAGAACAGATACTACACTTGATCTTAGCCAAAAGGCCGGCGATGACCCCTGAGACGCAGCGGGAGGAAGCCAGAAACGGCCACGCCCATCAGGCAGCGGTCAGTCACAGAGACCTGAAACGCCGGGGACGGTAGCACCCTCCCCGCCTGCGACGGAAAGTACGGCATCGCTCCTAACTCCCAAGCGGCTTGTCGTGAGCCAAGTGCCTTATGTCATCGGAATCTTGGCTCGAGCCGAACGAGAGGCAGGTCTCGGATCGGCTCGTCGCACTGACGAGATTTTCGGCTATTTTGGGTTTTGTCGAAAACCTACTTTTGCAAACTAGCACCAGGCATTTGGCCCAGTCCGCCCAAGCGGCTCAGAAAGATTCTCTGGAGTCTGACTGTCAATAATCCAGCAGAAAAAGCGGAAATTTCCATTCTCCTTGGCGAGGGACCTCAAAAGCGTTCGCAGGTCGTGTGGCCGAGGTTGCTAAAATGGCTATAACTCGAGAAAGGAATGAGATCGTTTCACCCAAATCGGCACACCTATGCGGGCCCAATCTGTGGTCAGGCGAAAAGGGCGCCGGCAGTGGCCACTTGGTGGCGCTGCGAGACGAAGAAAAAAGCATACTGATATAGAAAGGACACCCAAACAAGCATGAAAACTGCTACAGCTGGGCAACAGTCAGTCTGATCGACTTGAAAAGTGAGGTCTGTGAGAAATTGAAACTAAATGGCCCATCAGGGGTGGGGCGGACTTTTGAAGAGCGCAAGCGACTTTGTTTTCACACACGCGATATGACAGAACCGTTCGCACTGTACAACCCTCTGGATCGCTGACTAGCCAGAACAAAGAAAAGAAGAACAAAGACACAAAAGCAAAAAGATTTATTTAACCAGCTCTTTCAGGGAGAGCGAACGCAGTCCCCACTACCATAAATTATGCAGTCGAGATTCCCACATTTGGGGAATTCGCAGGGGTCAGCACGTCCGAGTGCAATGGCGAGCCTCGCCCTGGGTGAACCGCCTTCTTGATCATGGTGTCTCCTGCCAGGTAAGTATGAAGACTCAAGCTGCCAGTCAGGGCTACCATTTCCTCTCGACCATCCTCATCAGCGGTGACCCCACCCCTATCAAAGGATTCGCATTCCCAACCCCGATCCCGAATTCCCATCCCAACCCAACCCCTCCCTCCCTCCCTCCCTATCCTCTCATTGAGATCATCAGCTCATTAGTTCTCTCTCCTAACGAGTTGGTGATCTCAATCGGTGTGTTATATAAGGAGACATGCAAAATGGCGCCCAGGACTTCAATTGAGAGCCAATGTTTTAGATGATCCCTTTTAATCAAACAAACCTGATCCGACGCATCAGCTCGTTAGTGGAAGACTCCGAGACCTCAGGTGAGAGATCTCAATAAGCGGCAACCACTGCTATAATAAAATAAAATACCTAACTACATAATACTATTATTGTTAGAAATTGCAACAAAATCAAAATAGAAATATAAACTTTTGAACTGCGGGTTTCGTCTGGCCAGAGGAGAACAGGCCCCCCGACGGAGTCTGATTTCTCCCCAGGTTTTTTTCTCCATTCTGTCACAGAGGGAGTTTTGGTTCCTTGCCGCTGTCGCCTCTGGCTTGCTCAGTTGGGGACGCTTAATTTCTAGCGATTATCGCCGATTTGATTGCACAGATACCATTTAAACTAAACTGAGCTAGACAATGACATGTCTGAATTCAATAATGAAATGCCCTTTAACTGAAAATTGAGTGTTTAATCTTACCATCATACATTACTGACATTCTGTCTTCCAATTTGATACTGTTAAGTGCTTTGACACAATCTGTATTGTTAAAAGCGCTATGTAAATAAAGGTGACTTGACCGCTTTGCGAGACCAGACCTCCGTGGGAGGCGAGGCAAGGCCCCTCCTTATTTGCTCTGCTATTCTTCACAAAAAGCGGCAATCCCGAAAAGGGGAAGCACACCGCTCCTGGAGACACTGACGAGATTTTCGGCTATTTTGGGTTTTGTCGAAAACCTACTTTTGCAAACTAGCACCAGGCATTTGGCCCAGTCCGCCCAAGCGGCTCAGAAAGATTCTCTGGAGTCTGACTGTCAATAATCCAGCAGAAAAAGCGGAAATTTCCATTCTCCTTGGCGAGGGACCTCAAAAGCGTTCGCAGGTCGTGTGGCCGAGGTTGCTAAAATAGCTATAACTCGAGAAAGGAATGAGATCGTTTCACCCAAATCGGCACACCTATGCGGGCCCAATCTGTGGTCAGGCGAAAAGGGCGCCGGCAGTGGCCACTTGGTGGCGCTGCGAGACGAAGAAAAAAGCATACTGATATAGAAAGGACACCCAAACAAGCATGAAAACTGCTACAGCTGGGCAACAGTCAGTCTGATCGACTTGAAAAGTGAGGTCTGTGAGAAATTGAAACTAAATGGCCCATCAGGGGTGGGGCGGACTTTTGAAGAGCGCAAGCGACTTTGTTTTCACACACGCGATATGACAGAACCGTTCGCACTGTACAACCCTCTGGATCGCTGACTAGCCAGAACAAAGAAAAGAAGAACAAAGACACAAAAGCAAAAAGATTTATTTAACCAGCTCTTTCAGGGAGAGCGAACGCAGTCCCCACTACCATAAATTATGCAGTCGAGATTCCCACATTTGGGGAATTCGCAGGGGTCAGCACGTCCGAGTGCAATGGCCGAGCCTCGCCCTGGGTGAACCGCCTTCTTGATCATGGTGTCTCCTGCCAGGTAAGTATGAAGACTCAAGCTGCCAGTCAGGGCTACCATTTCCTCTCGACCATCCTCATCAGCGGTGACCCCACCCCTATCAAAGGATTCGCATTCCCAACCCCGATCCCGAATTCCCATCCCAACCCAACCCCTCCCTCCCTCCCTATCCTCTCATTGAGATCATCAGCTCATTAGTTCTCTCTCCTAACGAGTTGGTGATCTCAATCGGTGTGTTATATAAGGAGACATGCAAAATGGCGCCCAGGACTTCAATTGAGAGCCAATGTTTTAGATGATCCCTTTTAATCAAACAAACCTGATCCGACGCATCAGCTCGTTAGTGGAAGACTCCGAGACCTCAGGTGAGAGATCTCAATAAGCGGCAACCACTGCTATAATAAAATAAAATACCTAACTACATAATACTATTATTGTTAGAAATTGCAACAAAATCAAAATAGAAATATAAACTTTTGAACTGCGGGTTTCGTCTGGCCAGAGGAGAACAGGCCCCCCGACGGAGTCTGATTTCTCCCCAGGTTTTTTTCTCCATTCTGTCACAGAGGAGTTTTGGTTCCTTGCCGCTGTCGCCTCTGGCTTGCTCAGTTGGGGACGCTTAATTTCTAGCGATTATCGCCGATTTGATTGCACAGATACCATTTAAACTAAACTGAGCTAGACAATGACATGTCTGAATTCAATAATGAAATGCCCTTTAACTGAAAATTGAGTGTTTAATCTTACCATCATACATTACTGACATTCTGTCTTCCAATTTGATACTGTTAAGTGCTTTGACACAATCTGTATTGTTAAAAGCGCTATGTAAATAAAGGTGACTTGACCGCTTTGCGAGACCAGACCTCCGTGGGAGGCGAGGCAAGGCCCCTCCTTATTTGCTCTGCTATTCTTCTAGCGGCAATCCCGAAGGGAAGCACACCGCTCCTGGAGACACTGCAATACCAGGCCGATGCGTGGAGTGGACGGAGCAAGCCCGGCTCCAGCTCCGTGATCAAAAATCAATTTAATATGCAGTCCCCGGTAGGGGACGATCAGATATTAAACTGATAAGAACAGATACTACACTTGATCTTAGCCAAAAGGCCGGCGATGACCCCTGAGACGCAGCGGGAGGAAGCCAGAAACGGCCACGCCCATCCAGGCCGCGGTCAGTCACAGAGACCTGAAACGCCGGGGACGGTAGCACCTCCCCGCCTGCGACGGAAAGTACGGCATCGCTCCTAACTCCCAAACGGCTTGTCGTAGAGCCAAGTGCCTTATGTCATCGGAATCCTTGGCTCGAGCCGAACGAGAGGCAGGTCTCGGATCGGCTCGTCGCACTGACGAGATTTTCGGCTATTTTGGGTTTTGTCGAAAACCTACTTTTGCAAACTAGCACCAGGCATTTGGCCCAGTCCGGCCCGAAGCGGCTCAGAAAGATTCTCTGGAGTCTGACTGTCAATAATCCAGCAGAAAAAGCGGAAATTTCCATTCTCCTTGGCGAGGGGACCTCAAAACGTTCGCAGGTCGTGTGGCCGAGGTTGCTAAAATGGCTATAACTCGAGAAAGGAATGAGATCGTTTCACCCAAATCGGCACACCTATGTACGGGCCCAATCTGTGGTCAGGCGAAAAAGGGCGCCGGCAGTGGCCACTTGGTGGCGCTGCGAGACGAAGAAAAAAAGCATACTGATATAGAAAGGACACCCAAACAAGCATGAAAACTGCTACAGCTGGGCAACAGTCAGTCTGATCGACTTGAAAAGTGAGGTCTGTGAGAAATTGAAACTAAATGGCCCATCAGGGGTGGGGCGGACTTTTGAAGAGCGCAAGCGACTTTGTTTTCACACACGCGCGATATGACAGAACCGTTCGCACTGTACAACCCTCTGGATCGCTGACTAGCCAGAACAAAGAAAAGAAGAACAAAGACACAAAAGAAAAACAAAGACGCGAAACAAGAACAAAGACACAAAAGCAAAAAAAGATTTATTTAACCAGCTCTTTCAGGGGAGAGCGCGAACGCAGTCCCCCACTACCATAAATTATGCAGTCGAGATTCCCACATTTGGGGAATTCGCAGGGGTCAGCACGTCCGAGTGCAATGGCCGAGCCTCGCCCTGGGTGAACCGCCTTCTTGATCATGGTGTCTCCTGCCAGGTAAGTATGAAGACTCAAGCTGCCAGTCAGGGCTACCATTTCCCTCTCGACCATCCTCATCAACGGTGACCCCCACCCCTATCAAAGGATTCGGCATTCCCAACCCCGATCCCGGAATTCCCATCCCAACCCAACCCCTCCCTCCCTCCCTATCCTCTCATTGAGATCATCAGCTCATTAGTTCTCTCTCCTAACGAGTTGGTGATCTCAATCGGGTGTGTTATATAAGGGAGACATGCAAAATGGCGCCCAGGACTTCAATTGAGAGCCAATGTTTTAGATGATCCCTTTTTAATCAAACAAACCTGATCCGACGCATCAGCTCGTTAGTGGAAGACTCCGAGACCTCAGGTGAGAGATCTCAATAAACGGCAACCACTGCTATAATAAAATAAAATACCTAACTACATAATACTATTATTGTTAGAAATTGCAACAAAATCAAAATAGAAATATAAACTTTTGAACTGCGGGTTTCGTCTGGCCAGAGGAGAACAGGCCCCCCGACGGAGTCTGATTTCTCCCCAGGTTTTTTTCTCCATTCTGTCACAGAGGAGTTTTGGTTCCTTGCCGCTGTCGCCTCTGGCTTGCTCAGTTGGGGACGCTTAATTTCTAGCGATTATCGCCGATTTGATTGCACAGATACCATTTAAACTAAACTGAGCTAGACAATGACATGTCTGAATTCAATAATGAAATGCCCTTTAACTGAAAATTGAGTGTTTAATCTTACCATCATACATTACTGACATTCTGTCTTCCAATTTGATACTGTTAAGTGCTTTGACACAATCTGTATTGTTAAAAGCGCTATGTAAATAAAGGTGACTTGACCGCTTTGCGAGACCAGACCTCCGTGGGAGGCGAGGCAAGGCCCCTCCTTATTTGCTCTGCTATTCTTCACAAATAGCGGCAATCCCCGGAAAGGGGAAGCACACCGTTCCTGGAGACACTGCAATACCAGGCCGATGCGTGGAGTGGACGGAGCAAGCCCCGGCTCCAGCTCCGTGATCCAAAAATCAATTTAATATGCAGTCCCCGGGTAGGGGACGTATCAGATATTAAACTGATAAGAACAGATACTACACTTGATCTTAGCCAAAAGGCCGAGAAGCGATGACCCCTGAGACGCAGCGGGGAGGAAGCCAGAAACGGCCACGCCCATCCAGGCCGCGGTCAGTCACAGAGACCTGAAACGCCGGGGGACGGTAGCACCCTCCCCCGCCTGCGACGGAAAGTACGGCATCGCTCCTAACTCCCAAACGGCTTGTCGTAGAGCCAAGTGCCTTATGTCATCGGAATCCTTGGCTCGAGCCGAACGAGAGGCAGGTCTCGGATCGGCTCGTCGCACTGACGAGATTTTCGGCTATTTTGGGTTTTGTCGAAAACCTACTTTTGCAAACTAGCACCAGGCATTTGGCCCAGTCCGCCCAAGCGGCTCAGAAAGATTCTCTGAGTCTGACTGTCAATAATCCAGCAGAAAAAGCGGAAATTTCCATTCTCCTTGGCGAGGGACCTCAAAAGCGTTCGCAGGTCGTGTGGCGAGGTTGCTAAAATGGCTATAACTCGAGAAAGGAATGAGATCGTTTCACCCAAATCGGCACACCTATGCGGGCCCAATCTGTGGTCAGGCGAAAAAGGGCGCCGGCAGTGGCCACTTGGTGGCGCTGCGAGACGAAGAAAAAAAGCATACTGATATAGAAAGGACACCCAAACAAGCATGAAAACTGCTACAGCTGGGCAACAGTCAGTCTGATCGACTTGAAAAGTGAGGTCTGTGAGAAATTGAAACTAAATGGCCCATCAGGGGTGGGGCGGACTTTTGAAGAGCGCAAGCGACTTTGTTTTCACACACGCGCGATATGACAGAACCGTTCGCACTGTACAACCCTCTGGATCGCTGACTAGCCAGAACAAAGAAAAGAAGAACAAAGACACAAAAGAAAAACAAAGACGCGAAACAAGAACAAAGACACAAAAGCAAAAAAAGATTTATTTAACCAGCTCTTTCAGGGGAGAGCGCGAACGCAGTCCCCCACTACCATAAATTATGCAGTCGAGATTCCCACATTTGGGGAATTCGCAGGGGTCAGCACGTCCGGAGTGCAATGGCCGAGCCTCGCCCTGGGTGAACCGCCTTCTTGATCATGGTGTCTCCTGCCAGGTAAGTATGAAGACTCAAGCTGCCAGTCAGGGCTACCATTTCCTCTCGACCATCCTCATCAACGGTGACCCCCACCCCTATCAAAGGATTCGGCATTCCCAACCCCGATCCCGAATTCCCATCCCAACCCAACCCCTCCCTCCCTCCCTCCCTCCCTATCCTCTCATTGAGATCATCAGCTCATTAGTTCTCTCTCCTAACGAGTTGGTGATCTCAATCGGTGTGTTATATAAGGAGACATGCAAAATGGCGCCCAGGACTTCAATTGAGAGCCAATGTTTTAGATGATCCCTTTTTAATCAAACAAACCTGATCCGACGCATCAGCTCGTTAGTGGAAGACTCCGAGACCTCAGGTGAGAGATCTCAATAAACGGCAACCACTGCTATAATAAAATAAAATACCTAACTACATAATACTATTATTGTTAGAAATTGCAACAAAATCAAAATAGAAATATAAACTTTTGAACTGCGGGTTTCGTCTGGCCAGAGGAGAACAGGCCCCCCGACGGAGTCTGATTTCTCCCCAGGTTTTTTTCTCCATTCTGTCACAGAGGAGTTTTGGTTCCTTGCCGCTGTCGCCTCTGGCTTGCTCAGTTGGGGACGCTTAATTTCTAGCGATTATCGCCGATTTGATTGCACAGATACCATTTAAACTAAACTGAGCTAGACAATGACATGTCTGAATTCAATAATGAAATGCCCTTTAACTGAAAATTGAGTGTTTAATCTTACCATCATACATTACTGACATTCTGTCTTCCAATTTGATACTGTTAAGTGCTTTGACACAATCTGTATTGTTAAAAGCGCTATGTAAATAAAGGTGACTTGACCGCTGCGAGACCAGACCTCCGTGGGAGGCGAGGCAAGGCCCCTCCTTATTTGCTCTGCTATTCTTCTGGCGGCAATCCCAAAAGGGGAAGCACACCGTTCCTGGAGACACTGCAATACCAGGCCGATGCGTGGAGTGGACGGAGCAAGCCCCGGCTCCAGCTCCGTGATCCAAAAATCAATTTAATATGCAGTCCCCGGGTAGGGGACGTATCAGATATTAAACTGATAAGAACAGATACTACACTTGATCTTAGCCAAAAGGCCGAGAAGCGATGACCCCTGAGACGCAGCGGGGAGGAAGCCAGAAACGGCCACGCCCATCCAGGCCGCGGTCAGTCACAGAGACCTGAAACGCCGGGGGACGGTAGCACCCTCCCCCGCCTGCGACGGAAAGTACGGCATCGCTCCTAACTCCCAAACGGCTTGTCGTAGAGCCAAGTGCCTTATGTCATCGGAATCTTGGCTCGAGCCGAACGAGAGGCAGGTCTCGGATCGGCTCGTCGCACTGACGAGATTTTCGGCTATTTTGGGTTTTGTCGAAAACCTACTTTTGCAAACTAGCACCAGGCATTTGGCCCAGTCCGGCCCGAAGCGGCTCAGAAAGATTCTCTGGAGTCTGACTGTCAATAATCCAGCAGAAAAAGCGGAAATTTCCATTCTCCTTGGCGAGGGGACCTCAAAACGTTCGCAGGTCGTGTGGCCGAGGTTGCTAAAATGGCTATAACTCGAGAAAGGAATGAGATCGTTTCACCCAAATCGGCACACCTATGCGGGCCCAATCTGTGGTCAGGCGAAAAGGGCGCCGGCAGTGGCCACTTGGTGGCGCTGCGAGACGAAGAAAAAAAGCATACTGATATAGAAAGGACACCCAAACAAGCATGAAAACTGCTACAGCTGGGCAACAGTCAGTCTGATCGACTTGAAAAGTGAGGTCTGTGAGAAATTGAAACTAAATGGCCCATCAGGGGTGGGGCGGACTTTTGAAGAGCGCAAGCGACTTTGTTTTCACACACGCGCGATATGACAGAACCGTTCGCACTGTACAACCCTCTGGATCGCTGACTAGCCAGAACAAAGAAAAGAAGAACAAAGACACAAAAGAAAAACAAAGGCGAAACAAGAACAAAGACACAAAAGCAAAAAGATTTATTTAACCAGCTCTTTCAGGGAGAGCGAACGCAGTCCCCACTACCATAAATTATGCAGTCGAGATTCCCACATTTGGGGAATTCGCAGGGGTCAGCACGTCCGAGTGCAATGGCCGAGCCTCGCCCTGGGTGAACCGCCTTCTTGATCATGGTGTCTCCTGCCAGGTAAGTATGAAGACTCAAGCTGCCAGTCAGGGCTACCATTTCCTCTCGACCATCCTCATCAGCGGTGACCCCACCCCTATCAAAGGATTCGCATTCCCAACCCCGATCCCGAATTCCCATCCCAACCCAACCCCTCCCTCCCTCCCTATCCTCTCATTGAGATCATCAGCTCATTAGTTCTCTCTCCTAACGAGTTGGTGATCTCAATCGGTGTGTTATATAAGGAGACATGCAAAATGGCGCCCAGGACTTCAATTGAGAGCCAATGTTTTAGATGATCCCTTTTAATCAAACAAACCTGATCCGACGCATCAGCTCGTTAGTGGAAGACTCCGAGACCTCAGGTGAGAGATCTCAATAAACGGCAACCACTGCTATAATAAAATAAAATACCTAACTACATAATACTATTATTGTTAGAAATTGCAACAAAATCAAAATAGAAATATAAACTTTTGAACTGCGGGTTTCGTCTGGCCAGAGGAGAACAGGCCCCCCGACGGAGTCTGATTTCTCCCCAGGTTTTTTTCTCCATTCTGTCACAGAGGGAGTTTTGGTTCCTTGCCGCTGTCGCCTCTGGCTTGCTCAGTTGGGGACGCTTAATTTCTAGCGATTATCGCCGATTTGATTGCACAGATACCATTTAAACTAAACTGAGCTAGACAATGACATGTCTGAATTCAATAATGAAATGCCCTTTAACTGAAAATTGAGTGTTTAATCTTACCATCATACATTACTGACATTCTGTCTTCCAATTTGATACTGTTAAGTGCTTTGACACAATCTGTATTGTTAAAAGCGCTATGTAAATAAAGGTGACTTGACCGCTTTGCGAGACCAGACCTCCGTGGGAGGCGAGGCAAGGCCCCTCCTTATTTGCTCTGCTATTCTTCACAAAAAGCGGCAATCCCCGAAAAGGGGAAGCACACCGTTCCTGGAGACACTGCAATACCAGGCCGATGCGTGGAGTGGACGGAGCAAGCCCCGGCTCCAGCTCCGTGATCCAAAAATCAATTTAATATGCAGTCCCCGGGTAGGGGACGTATCAGATATTAAACTGATAAGAACAGATACTACACTTGATCTTAGCCAAAAGGCCGAGAAGCGATGACCCCTGAGACGCAGCGGGGAGGAAGCCAGAAACGGCCACGCCCATCCAGGCCGCGGTCAGTCACAGAGACCTGAAACGCCGGGGGACGGTAGCACCCTCCCCCGCCTGCGACGGAAAGTACGGCATCGCTCCTAACTCCCAAACGGCTTGTCGTAGAGCCAAGTGCCTTATGTCATCGGAATCCTTGGCTCGAGCCGAACGAGAGGCAGGTCTCGGATCGGCTCGTCGCACTGACGAGATTTTCGGCTATTTTGGGTTTTGTCGAAAACCTACTTTTGCAAACTAGCACCAGGCATTTGGCCCAGTCCGGCCCGAAGCGGCTCAGAAAGATTCTCTGGAGTCTGACTGTCAATAATCCAGCAGAAAAAGCGGAAATTTCCATTCTCCTTGGCGAGGGGACCTCAAAACGTTCGCAGGTCGTGTGGCCGAGGTTGCTAAAATGGCTATAACTCGAGAAAGGAATGAGATCGTTTCACCCAAATCGGCACACCTATGTACGGGCCCAATCTGTGGTCAGGCGAAAAAGGGCGCCGGCAGTGGCCACTTGGTGGCGCTGCGAGACGAAGAAAAAAAGCATACTGATATAGAAAGGACACCCAAACAAGCATGAAAACTGCTACAGCTGGGCAACAGTCAGTCTGATCGACTTGAAAAGTGAGGTCTGTGAGAAATTGAAACTAAATGGCCCATCAGGGGTGGGGCGGACTTTTGAAGAGCGCAAGCGACTTTGTTTTCACACACGCGCGATATGACAGAACCGTTCGCACTGTACAACCCTCTGGATCGCTGACTAGCCAGAACAAAGAAAAGAAGAACAAAGACACAAAAGAAAAACAAAGACGCGAAACAAGAACAAAGACACAAAAGCAAAAAAAGATTTATTTAACCAGCTCTTTCAGGGGAGAGCGCGAACGCAGTCCCCCACTACCATAAATTATGCAGTCGAGATTCCCACATTTGGGGAATTCGCAGGGGTCAGCACGTCCGAGTGCAATGGCCGAGCCTCGCCCTGGGTGAACCGCCTTCTTGATCATGGTGTCTCCTGCCAGGTAAGTATGAAGACTCAAGCTGCCAGTCAGGGCTACCATTTCCCTCTCGACCATCCTCATCAACGGTGACCCCCACCCCTATCAAAGGATTCGGCATTCCCAACCCCGATCCCGGAATTCCCATCCCAACCCAACCCCTCCCTCCCTCCCTATCCTCTCATTGAGATCATCAGCTCATTAGTTCTCTCTCCTAACGAGTTGGTGATCTCAATCGGGTGTGTTATATAAGGGAGACATGCAAAATGGCGCCCAGGACTTCAATTGAGAGCCAATGTTTTAGATGATCCCTTTTTAATCAAACAAACCTGATCCGACGCATCAGCTCGTTAGTGGAAGACTCCGAGACCTCAGGTGAGAGATCTCAATAAACGGCAACCACTGCTATAATAAAATAAAATACCTAACTACATAATACTATTATTGTTAGAAATTGCAACAAAATCAAAATAGAAATATAAACTTTTGAACTGCGGGTTTCGTCTGGCCAGAGGAGAACAGGCCCCCCGACGGAGTCTGATTTCTCCCCAGGTTTTTTTCTCCATTCTGTCACAGAGGGAGTTTTGGTTCCTTGCCGCTGTCGCCTCTGGCTTGCTCAGTTGGGGACGCTTAATTTCTAGCGATTATCGCCGATTTGATTGCACAGATACCATTTAAACTAAACTGAGCTAGACAATGACATGTCTGAATTCAATAATGAAATGCCCTTTAACTGAAAATTGAGTGTTTAATCTTACCATCATACATTACTGACATTCTGTCTTCCAATTTGATACTGTTAAGTGCTTTGACACAATCTGTATTGTTAAAAGCGCTATGTAAATAAAGGTGACTTGACCGCTTTGCGAGACCAGACCTCCGTGGGAGGCGAGGCAAGGCCCCTCCTTATTTGCTCTGCTATTCTTCACAAATAGCGGCAATCCCCGGAAAGGGGAAGCACACCGTTCCTGGAGACACTGCAATACCAGGCCGATGCGTGGAGTGGACGGAGCAAGCCCCGGCTCCAGCTCCGTGATCCAAAAATCAATTTAATATGCAGTCCCCGGGTAGGGGACGTATCAGATATTAAACTGATAAGAACAGATACTACACTTGATCTTAGCCAAAAGGCCGAGAAGCGATGACCCCTGAGACGCAGCGGGGAGGAAGCCAGAAACGGCCACGCCCATCCAGGCCGCGGTCAGTCACAGAGACCTGAAACGCCGGGGGACGGTAGCACCCTCCCCCGCCTGCGACGGAAAGTACGGCATCGCTCCTAACTCCCAAACGGCTTGTCGTAGAGCCAAGTGCCTTATGTCATCGGAATCCTTGGCTCGAGCCGAACGAGAGGCAGGTCTCGGATCGGCTCGTCGCACTGACGAGATTTTCGGCTATTTTGGGTTTTGTCGAAAACCTACTTTTGCAAACTAGCACCAGGCATTTGGCCCAGTCCGCCCAAGCGGCTCAGAAAGATTCTCTGAGTCTGACTGTCAATAATCCAGCAGAAAAAGCGGAAATTTCCATTCTCCTTGGCGAGGGACCTCAAAACGTTCGCAGGTCGTGTGGCGAGGTTGCTAAAATAGCTATAACTCGAGAAAGGAATGAGATCGTTTCACCCAAATCGGCACACCTATGTACGGGCCCAATCTGTGGTCAGGCGAAAAAGGGCGCCGGCAGTGGCCACTTGGTGGCGCTGCGAGACGAAGAAAAAAAGCATACTGATATAGAAAGGACACCCAAACAAGCATGAAAACTGCTACAGCTGGGCAACAGTCAGTCTGATCGACTTGAAAAGTGAGGTCTGTGAGAAATTGAAACTAAATGGCCCATCAGGGGTGGGGCGGACTTTTGAAGAGCGCAAGCGACTTTGTTTTCACACACGCGCGATATGACAGAACCGTTCGCACTGTACAACCCTCTGGATCGCTGACTAGCCAGAACAAAGAAAAGAAGAACAAAGACACAAAAGCAAAAAGATTTATTTAACCAGCTCTTTCAGGGAGAGCGAACGCAGTCCCCACTACCATAAATTATGCAGTCGAGATTCCCACATTTGGGGAATTCGCAGGGGTCAGCACGTCCGGAGTGCAATGGCCGAGCCTCGCCCTGGGTGAACCGCCTTCTTGATCATGGTGTCTCCCCTGCCAGGTAAGTATGAAGACTCAAGCTGCCAGTCAGGGCTACCATTTCCCTCTCGACCATCCTCATCAACGGTGACCCCACCCCTATCAAAGGATTCGCATTCCCAACCCCGATCCCGAATTCCCATCCCAACCCAACCCCTCCCTCCCTCCCTATCCTCTCATTGAGATCATCAGCTCATTAGTTCTCTCTCCTAACGAGTTGGTGATCTCAATCGGGTGTGTTATATAAGGGAGACATGCAAAATGGCGCCCAGGACTTCAATTGAGAGCCAATGTTTTAGATGATCCCTTTTTAATCAAACAAACCTGATCCGACGCATCAGCTCGTTAGTGGAAGACTCCGAGACCTCAGGTGAGAGATCTCAATAAACGGCAACCACTGCTATAATAAAATAAAATACCTAACTACATAATACTATTATTGTTAGAAATTGCAACAAAATCAAAATAGAAATATAAACTTTTGAACTGCGGGTTTCGTCTGGCCAGAGGAGAACAGGCCCCCCGACGGAGTCTGATTTCTCCCCAGGTTTTTTTCTCCATTCTGTCACAGAGGAGTTTTGGTTCCTTGCCGCTGTCGCCTCTGGCTTGCTCAGTTGGGGACGTATCAGATATTAAACTGATAAGAACAGATACTACACTTGATCTTAGCCAAAAGGCCGGCGATGACCCCTGAGGCGCAGCGGGAGGAAGCCAGAAAGCGGCCACGCCCATCAGGCAGCGGTCAGTCACAGAGACCTGAAACGCCGGGGACGGTAGCACCCTCCCCGCCTGCGACGGAAAGTACGGCATCGCTCCTAACTCCCAAACGGCTTGTCGTAGAGCCAAGTGCCTTATGTCATCGGAATCCTTGGCTCGAGCCGAACGAGAGGCAGGTCTCGGATCGGCTCGTCGCACTGACGAGATTTTCGGCTATTTTGGGTTTTGTCGAAAACCTACTTTTGCAAACTAGCACCAGGCATTTGGCCCAGTCCGGCCCGAAGCGGCTCAGAAAGATTCTCTGGAGTCTGACTGTCAATAATCCAGCAGAAAAAGCGGAAATTTCCATTCTCCTTGGCGAGGGGACCTCAAAACGTTCGCAGGTCGTGTGGCGAGGTTGCTAAAATGGCTATAACTCGAGAAAGGAATGAGATCGTTTCACCCAAATCGGCACACCTATGTACGGGCCCAATCTGTGGTCAGGCGAAAAAGGGCGCCGGCAGTGGCCACTTGGTGGCGCTGCGAGACGAAGAAAAAAAGCATACTGATATAGAAAGGACACCCAAACAAGCATGAAAACTGCTACAGCTGGGCAACAGTCAGTCTGATCGACTTGAAAAGTGAGGTCTGTGAGAAATTGAAACTAAATGGCCCATCAGGGGTGGGGCGGACTTTTGAAGAGCGCAAGCGACTTTGTTTTCACACACGCGCGATATGACAGAACCGTCGCACTGTACAACCCTCTGGATCGCTGACTAGCCAGAACAAAGAAAAGAAGAACAAAGACACAAAAGCAAAAAGATTTATTTAACCAGCTCTTTCAGGGAGAGCGAACGCAGTCCCCACTACCATAAATTATGCAGTCGAGATTCCCACATTTGGGGAATTCGCAGGGGTCAGCACGTCCGAGTGCAATGGCCGAGCCTCGCCCTGGGTGAACCGCCTTCTTGATCATGGTGTCTCCCCTGCCAGGTAAGTATGAAGACTCAAGCTGCCAGTCAGGGCTACCATTTCCCTCTCGACCATCCTCATCAACGGTGACCCCACCCCTATCAAAGGATTCGCATTCCCAACCCCGATCCCGAATTCCCATCCCAACCCAACCCAACCCAACCCAACCCAACCCCTCCCTCCCTCCCTATCCTCTCATTGAGATCATCAGCTCATTAGTTCTCTCTCCTAACGAGTTGGTGATCTCAATCGGGTGTGTTATATAAGGGAGACATGCAAAATGGCGCCCAGGACTTCAATTGAGAGCCAATGTTTTAGATGATCCCTTTTTAATCAAACAAACCTGATCCGACGCATCAGCTCGTTAGTGGAAGACTCCGAGACCTCAGGTGAGAGATCTCAATAAACGGCAACCACTGCTATAATAAAATAAAATACCTAACTACATAATACTATTATTGTTAGAAATTGCAACAAAATCAAAATAGAAATATAAACTTTTGAACTGCGGGTTTCGTCTGGCCAGAGGAGAACAGGCCCCCCGACGGAGTCTGATTTCTCCCCAGGTTTTTTTCTCCATTCTGTCACAGAGGAGTTTTGGTTCCTTGCCGCTGTCGCCTCTGGCTTGCTCAGTTGGGGACGCTTAATTTCTAGCGATTATCGCCGATTTGATTGCACAGATACCATTTAAACTAAACTGAGCTAGACAATGACATGTCTGAATTCAATAATGAAATGCCCTTTAACTGAAAATTGAGTGTTTAATCTTACCATCATACATTACTGACATTCTGTCTTCCAATTTGATACTGTTAAGTGCTTTGACACAATCTGTATTGTTAAAAGCGCTATGTAAATAAAGGTGACTTGACCGCTTTGCGAGACCAGACCTCCGTGGGAGGCGAGGCAAGGCCCCTCCTTATTTGCTCTGCTATTCTTCTAGCGGCAATCCCGAAGGGGAAGCACACCGCTCCTGGAGACACTGCAATACCAGGCCGATGCGTGGAGTGGACGGAGCAAGCCCCGGCTCCAGCTCCGTGATCCAAAAATCAATTTAATATGCAGTCCCCGGGTAGGGGACGTATCAGATATTAAACTGATAAGAACAGATACTACACTTGATCTTAGCCAAAAGGCCGGCGATGACCCCTGAGACGCAGCGGGAGGAAGCCAGAAACGGCCACGCCCATCCAGGCCGCGGTCAGTCACAGAGACCTGAAACGCCGGGGACGGTAGCACCTCCCCGCCTGCGACGGAAAGTACGGCATCGCTCCTAACTCCCAAACGGCTTGTCGAGAGCCAAGTGCCTTATGTCATCGGAATCTTGGCTCGAGCCGAACGAGAGGCAGGTCTCGGATCGGCTCGTCGCACTGACGAGATTTTCGGCTATTTTGGGTTTTGTCGAAAACCTACTTTTGCAAACTAGCACCAGGCATTTGGCCCAGTCCGGCCCGAAGCGGCTCAGAAAGATTCTCTGGAGTCTGACTGTCAATAATCCAGCAGAAAAAGCGGAAATTTCCATTCTCCTTGGCGAGGGGACCTCAAAACGTTCGCAGGTCGTGTGGCGAGGTTGCTAAAATAGCTATAACTCGAGAAAGGAATGAGATCGTTTCACCCAAATCGGCACACCTATGCGGGCCCAATCTGTGGTCAGGCGAAAAGGGCGCCGGCAGTGGCCACTTGGTGGCGCTGCGAGACGAAGAAAAAAGCATACTGATATAGAAAGGACACCCAAACAAGCATGAAAACTGCTACAGCTGGGCAACAGTCAGTCTGATCGACTTGAAAAGTGAGGTCTGTGAGAAATTGAAACTAAATGGCCCATCAGGGGTGGGGCGGACTTTTGAAGAGCGCAAGCGACTTTGTTTTCACACACGCGATATGACAGAACCGTTCGCACTGTACAACCCTCTGGATCGCTGA